>NC_045158.1:16458113-16580613 GCF_900700415.2 Clupea harengus | reverse complement strand
GGGGGGGTTCTCTGTGCCTTTCATCCCCACTGAAAGAGCCACATTAGTGGATGGGATAAAGCACCTTGATTGGGCCAGGGTGGTTGGCCTAGACTTGCTGCTGTCGCTGGGTTGGTGAGGAGGAGAGCGAGGAGCCGGGGCGCTAGGGCGACGCAGGTCATACGCCTGCCTGAAAGACTGGGAGAGAGGACGGGTCCCGGCACAGAAACAAATCGAGCTGAAAGAAAAAGTAATTTGAAAGAAGAGGATATCAGGGAAAATTTACTGTTTTAGGTCAGTGACCTTAACCTGGTAGTGCAAGACATTTATTATGGTAGAGAGAATCCTTGAGAGAGGTCCCCCTTTTTTTTTGGCGAAATCCAAGTCCCTTGTAACGGGTAGTAAATGCTTTGCCTATCAATTAAAGCTGTTTTCACGTTTGGTCTGTTCTGCTGGTCTGGACTCGAGTTCGATTGTCATGTGGGTTGTTTGGAATTGTTAAACTTGCATAGTTTATATGCCCTTGAGGGTTGATATTATGTGTAGAAATGTCTCTGTGTCTTCTACTGCTGTTCTGTTTGTTACATAAAGCCAGGGTGTTCCCAACGGTCATCTACCTGCGTGGACGAGAGCGCACAGGTGTGAACGCTAGACAGAACGAGATGGCTGAGTTGAGGATTGGGTAAACCAGACTGCTGTCCAACCATGAGGAGAGACTACAAAGAAAAGCTGACGATCGTGTGGCCAGAAAGTTTGTTTGGCTCTTGCGTAAACTGATCCAAAGGAACGGCGATCCCTTTGAGCCTTTGTGGTTGTTCGCCATAGAATACTCAATCAGGGTTGTTTTTGACAGATCAAACTGCTTTTTCTTCTTTGTATATATGTTCCACGTGTCCATTTCCCCTTTCCCCATCTTGTCTTTTGTATATTTTAATCTTATCGACTCAGACTGGTTCTGGCCTAGTGGGTGGGTAGTGGCTGTAGTAGTCATTGGCCTCTCCCTCGTGTGCACATGTGTACTAGTGTGTGCTGTGTAGGGAGGAATATGTTTGCTGCTGTAAATTACTGCATAACTATGTGTGGGGAACCTGTTTTGAGGTGTGGGATTGAACTCAGTGCTGTTCCACTTGGTTGGAAGACCCTGGGGTCGTTGTCTAGGCACCGTCACAGTCTTGGTCGTTACAACCGTCATTCAGCAATCTGGTGTTTCTCAAAAGCGTAGTTCCAATGATCAAACACAAACACAAACACGGTCGCAAAGCTGGGTGGTTGAAACCACTGCTAGAGACCAGTCATTAGAAGGATCGTTTCTTGGTAGTGGTTTTTGTTCTCATTCAACACTCAAGGACTCTGAACATTACATGGACACATTATCTTTAAGTTACGATAAAAAAGGCTGTAAAAACAATAACTTTTCTTTACTTATTCTAGTGTATCTATTCTTCACTCCCTGGCATTTATCGTTTGATAAGAGGCTCTTGCCACACTTGTAAATTCATATGTGGCCAGGCTATTACAAAAAGAAAAAGAAGAAGAAGTCTGTCTGTCTGTTGTGTCGTTAAATAATACATTGTCTATTTGTCAAATACTCCATAGATTCCTGAATGCTCTGCCAGGGTTCCTGTTCATGGGCTCAATTGGTAGAGTAATGGTCGATTAAAGGCCAAGATTAGTTCAATACTCAGTGAGTGCACACCTGAAAATGTATATCTGTACTGTAAATGGATGAAACCATCTGCTGCTACATGTAGCATTGCATCATCAACTACATCTGAAAAAAAACTGTTTTTGTTTTCGTTCATTTTGTTAATTCAGTCATTTTCACTCTGCCTTAAATGATGCAGAGCATACATGCATACAGTTGCAAGCTGTTGAGACTACCGAAAATAAATCCCTTCACGACAATACTACACCCCGACGTGCTCTGGAGGGGTCATGTTCCTCCTGTCGGGATTTATTTTTTGATACTGACAGGCAGACCATACATTATCCCTTATTTATAGTTTTGCTAGAAGTGTGTAATAATATTACAAACAGACAATGTGCATTCAGTTTTGTACACTTGGTGAATGCATTTGCTACAGGTGTGAATGGATTTAGAGATATTGCTTCCTTAATCCCTATTAGTGTTAAACCATTGATAAAAAGATGCCATTTCACATTTAATGGTGATTTATTTATTGTAGTAGAATTTGGATCCATCAGCGGTCATCAATAGTGTTTATTTCCTGGTTTTAGATTGGATAGCTTAAACATCAAACAAGAACCGTGCGAAGAATGGCACAAATGAACCATACCCCAGACCCCCGTTTTCTGGAGGACTCGTGTACGGCCCCTTGGTGTGCACCCGAATTCAGAAAACAGCCTCCACTTCAACAAAACGAACGAATAATGACTCAAACAGACTCCAGTCTGCACCCACAGCTCTAGTGTGCATACACCCTTACCTGTCCCCCAGGTAAGATTATATCTAATTTTCTGAGAAATATCGGGTCAGTGTACAAATTATGGCAGTTGAATTTCATATATTCATAATACATACATTATTTCTTAATGGATCTAAAAATGAAGGTCGCTCCAGGCACCTGTAGTAAATATTTAAAAGAAATGTTTTGAGTAGGAGGCAGAAGCTTGCTTCAGTGTGTAGATGTGTTTGTGTTTCATCATGTATTTACGGCAGTGGATGTTACTACAAGGCAACCTGCGTGGCCCTGGCCTGGACATTGTAGCGTGAACAATATGAGCTTTACATTATGGAGCTCCAGCTTCCTTTCAAACCAGCCTCCTTTCATGAATTCAGCCTTTTCTCACTGAGCAGCCCACGGCTTTCCTCTTCAAGGCAGCATAATTAGAAAAGTATCTCTCGCTCACTTCCCCCCGCTCCTTGTGTGTGTGTTTGTGTGTGTGTGTGTGTACAGGTGTGTGACTATGTATGTGTGTGTATTTGTACATGTGTGTGTGTGTGTGTGTATGTGTGTGTGTGTGTGTGTGTGTGTGTGTGTGTGTGTGTGTGTGTGTATGTGTGTGTGTGTGTCTGTGTGTGTGTGTCTGTGTGTGTGTAGTTGTGCATGTGTGTGTGTGTGTGTGTGTGTGTGTGTGTGTGTGATCATATTTTTTGAGAACTGGCTGAGATAAATAAGTACTCAGCCCTGTTCAACAAAAAGCTGTCACTGGTGCTTTGTTCCTCTACATTTCTTTCAGTGATTCACCGTCTGTTTGGCAGGTGGGACCCTCTTGTAAAACTGAGTAAATGGCAAAATACTGCCCTCAGTCAGCTGAAATATCTAAATGAAAAGAAAAAAAACCAGCCTTAAAATGTAGGCTCCATACATTTTGTCTCATTGCTATAGCATTTACTACAAAGCAGCCCATTCAGTGAAACCTGTCAGTTCGAATAATAGAGTAAAAATAGATAATTATACATATATCTATAAATGTGCATAAGTGCAAGATTGTGTTCTCTTTTTTCCATTGAAAATAGTGGTTTTTCACTGTACTGTCAAGTAATAACATACTGGGACTATATATATACATGTAAGTATACATATTGAAATGATGCAATGAAAATCAATATGGTATCTTTTGTGGATTTCTCTGTTTTCGTCTGCTCTTAATAATGGACCAGTCAAGTGGCTACTTTGAGCTCAGTGCCTGGCATCTCTATGTCACAACCCTCGTAAACCATTGATTTTATAATAAAATGCTACAGACAATCAATAGCAATCAAGGGTATAGATCAGAACAGTCTCCCATATGAAAGTAGAAGCTTTGACCCGGGTTAGCTTCTCTCTCTCTCTCTGCTTTTGGGGACCCGCATTGACTTGGGATCAAAGTCTCTCTAACATCATTATTATGATACGGGTTAGAACAAGGGAAACTGCAACATCGATTGCAAATACCAATTATATTATTGTATAATTAACAGAGGATATTCATTGAGAACGTCATTGAGTTTGTTTTATTTTGCACATATTGATTGAGAATTAAGATTGTTCGCTCAGTTAAGATTTACCTGTTCCTTTCTCAGTCTCTGTTGTGGTTTAAGACAGATGTGAGCTCACCCATTAGGGTACGTAGCCTTTAGTCTCAGCACTACATATAAAGCCCAGAGTGAGACAATGACTCCTCGGCAGTCTGGTGAGACAGCTTTTCTGGGAAGCAAAAAAGAATGGCCCAGGCTTAGAATAAACTGTTGTGTTTTTTTTGTCTGTGTTTTTGTCTTGTTTTTCCCTCGGGTGGATTTTGTAGGGAAGTGTCTGTCAGCGGACCTTGGTTAGCTGGTATTTGTTGACCGGAGCACCTGATAAAAGGAACTACTGTTGAATTGAGTCGCTGGTGGTGGAGAGATGGGGGATGGAGGGGTGGGGGTGGGGGGTTGCTGTTCAACGCGGTCGGGCATCCTTGACACAGGACATGCCAGTCTATCCTGGAGAACAGAGCAGTGGTCTGCACCAGCAAACCCCCACCCCCATCCCACCCCGACAGCTCAACTCTTTTGTCCTGACAAGTGACAAGGATGGAGTCTGTTGGGAGGAAGCTGTGTGTGTGTGTGTGATAGGCAGCCGTCTCAAACTGAGAGTGTGTGTCTTACCCCCCCAATCCCCCCCCCCCCCCCCCCCGGCCCCCCACCCCCACCCTTTGTTTGGACTCCTCTTGACACCTTGGATGACCAAACTGATAAGCTTTTGGAAAGACGCCCATCTATGAATGATAGCTGGATGTTCGGAGTCGCCATTCCATTGCGTGCAGTACCACGGACAAATAACCAGATGTTATGGCCAGGGATGGCAGTGTTTGGTGCTCATTTCTAAGTCTGTCATTAGGGTGTCTGTGTGTGAACAGAAACTGGTCAAGGCATTCTCATGGCATTGTTATAACATTAAAGGCTTAACTGATGAATATGAAATATGTAACGAGTATGTCTTATGTGTTGCTTTGTGGCCCTTTCTCTTTACTCTTGCTATCATGCATGTATAATTGTATAATTTGATAAACTCATCAGTTGGATTGCCTTAGGTTATTAATGTTTGAAACATATTTCAAATGTGTTTTACACATATACATGTAGCATTATCAAAACACTTGTTTTACATTTTTTCCCAAATTGTTGTTGTTGTTTTTGTTGTTATTTAAGTACTCAAATACACCCTAACACGGTGATAGCTAGTCAGTCAGCCACCACCTGAGATGTTGTGCTGTGGCAGGTCAGAATGAGGCAATGAATAAAAGTGAGAGCCGATGCTAATCCCAACAGCAAGGTCAAACTCAAAAAGATGGCCACCTGCCTTTCTGCCTCGCCTGCCGGCCCGCCAGTCTCTAATTGAAATGTTGTGATGAATTTCACCGCCAGGTCAGATGTTACGCCTCGCCCGAGCATGGGTCAGCCAGGTCGCCTTGAGGGACCGCTCCTGATCTTTATAGTGTCCACTAATTTGCTCAGTGGAGTTGATTTGCCAGAGCCCTCCGCTGCTCTTCCCCCGGCCCTCACTGATGCAGGGGTTAATGGCCGCTGAGTCCCCTGGCCACCCACCCCCCAGACACACACACACACACACACACACACACACACACACACACAGAGACACCACCAGAAACCCTTCATTAAACCTGTTCTTTATTTTATTAGAATTGTCCGGGATCAATGAGAAAAATAATTTATCTCTTTGTTG
The DNA here is from genome assembly GCF_900700415.2 of Clupea harengus. Taxonomy (NCBI): domain Eukaryota; kingdom Metazoa; phylum Chordata; class Actinopteri; order Clupeiformes; family Clupeidae; genus Clupea; species Clupea harengus. The sequence continues at coordinate 16,574,965 of NC_045158.1, read as the reverse complement.
GGGACACTTGGGATCACGGGTCACTGCATAAAAACAGTTCAGACTGGGGACTAAAGCCACAATAAATAACAGTGACATAGACTGAGAGGAATGGGACCCAAAGACACCCCTGGTGTCACTGCCCAGCAGAAGACAAGTGAGGTTTGGACTGCACATAGCGTAGCATGATTTGTAGGATGTCATGTCCCAATATACTAGCCACACCAAAGCTAGATTTCATTTTGGGATAGAACTTTTTTTTTTTGCGGGGGACCTAGATAAATGAAGAGAAGAAAAAAAACAGATATTGGCAGTAGGAGAACAAAGAGCCCTGAGACTCAGACTATTTGATTAGCATCGTGTGGTGAGCCAGTGTCCTCCCTTAACCTCTCAGCATTTGTGCTTGCCAAAGTAACACAAGCTTCACAGAATCTCCAAGCACTTCATCTCTGTGGATAACACTCTTGTCACTTCAACTCTAAAGAATCATTTAAAAAAAAAAAAAAATTAGTTTTAAGGTTACATCAGAGAGCCTTGTTTAGCGTTCTAAAGTTATACGCCTCTGTATGCATGGAGAACCATATATAGTGTTAGAATTTATGCACTGACTTCATAGACAAATATCATTGTCTGTCAGTTTAAGCCATTTAATCTTATGGGTACACATGTATCACAGCAATGACTATACTGTAACAATGACTGTAGTACTTTCATTATGTAACTCAGCCACACAGCATGGGTCCTACCTACGTCCTGCTAATGAGTTAGACTGGCTGTCTTTTTTTTTACGATATCAGCTGTGTCATCAAACCCTCAGTTACCCTTCTTAGGCCTTTCAAAAGGGTCATCTGCTCGGGGCAATAAAGTTGTACAGGTCCTCCCGGCTCCAATAGTTATGCATATTTGACGCAAGCCCAGGCCCAGGGCACTGAAGAGGACACACAGGGAGCTGCGGAGGAAACTAGCCTGGTGGCCTGCTCCTCAGATGGGATTGCTTGTAACGTGCCGTTTAAAGGCTTCCGTACCACATAATCAGAGGACGATTGCACCATTGTCATGTAGCTGCATAGTGGCGGTGCGGGTGCCGCTGCATTGTGATTCGCCAATTTAGGAGAGTGATTGGAGTGAGTGTGTGTGTGTGTCCGGGGGGGGTTGGTGGTCTGTGCACTTCTGGTGGAAACAACAGTAAACAAGCTCGTCGTCGAGGCAGATGTCTTGTTGTCAACACGTGCCACTGTGTTGCAAACAAACAAAGTCTTCATGATGCCATACACAGAGGCTGGCAAGGTGGAAGGTTCATTATCTGTCGCCGGCCCTGTGGTCAGAGGACGCCCATACTGCCACTCTAGTGCAGCAGGGACGTTTGACTGAACATCCTAGATTTCCTCTCCCTCTCTTTCCTCTCCCTCTCTCTCTTTCTCCCTCTCTCTCTCTCTCTCTCTCTCTCTCTCTCTCTCTCTCTCTATCTGAGGACGAAATGTGACATATAAAGATGAGCCATTAAATGGAGCATAGAATTGAAAGGATAAACCAAGACAGGTACTTGCAAATTGGATGGAAATTGCAAACTCTTTTTTTTGCCTGGTATCGTGCGAATGACAGTCAAGTCCTGCTTCGGTGATTAGGGGAGCTATGGCTCATTAGCTTTGGTGATTCAGTGGGTTTGCATAAATTACCATAATGCACAACTTAGGTACAGCAAAGCAGAATATGACCCAATAAGAAAATAAATACTGGTAGCACTTTAGTTAAATCCAGTATCCATAAAGAATTATAAACACATTTATAAATGTTTATAAAGTATTCATAATACATCATAGCAACTAACATAAGTCTATATAACTTTTAATAAATAGGCATGACTGCACGTATAAAGTGTGATGTTGTATAGATGTATTATAAGCACTACATAACTATTATTATGAAAGCTTGTATGGGATCACATATGGCTCCAAAAAGAGCATTTGGTGAATAAACAGCAAATATGTCATCAGTGCCATTATCAAGAGGTAAAAGAAGAATTCTGCATACTGACATTCTATGTGCAGCGATATAGACTATAGAAATATTTCAGGGCATAATGAATACTCTATTACCCTTTATGAAGATGTTTATAATGTTTTATGAATGGGATGAGGTAAAGTGTTACCAAAATACCCATCACATCACCCAAATATGGACTTACATATGTACATACACATATGCACATATACAACATGTGTGTGTTTATTTGGACAAATTAAATATAAATCTTCACCTGTAATTGGGTCAAACCAAGCTAAGAGCTGGTGGAGAACGATATCAGTGAGATCGATGTCAAATACCATTAGAACTCACTGGTATTTCATAATAAAAATCCTGTCAATTCTACAATATCTCATGCTACTAAGAAATGCCGAAAACAATAACACATATATAATGCCTCTGGACACATGTTCTACTATGTAATCTTCAGTGTTTTTAAGCCTTTTGATATTTGTTGTAAATGCCCACAAAACATGACGTTAGATAGCAGGGGCAGGGATGGTCTGCTAATCCTATTGAGCCCTTTGCGATTAGGAGCGAAAGGACAAGAGGCTCGCATAAACGTGCATCTGCCACAAAGGGAGCGGAGGCCGGGGAGAAAACTATTTAAACAAAGTTCATATGGTGAGGACGCATGTCGTCGTTCGCCCCAACAATGGCATTAACAGGCCCCTCGTGGCCCATATTCACACACGAGCCATGTGGCACAAGAAAGGGACAACAGCACACACACACAACCACACAACACACACACACACACACACACACACACACACACACACACACACACACACATACAAGCACACACACACAAACAAGCCCACACACACACACACACACACAAGCACACACACACACACACACACACACACACACACACACACACACACACACAGGTGCACACACACACAAGCACACACACAAGCACACACACACACACACACACACACACAAGCCCACACACACACACACACACACAAGCACACACACACATACACACACACACACTCCCTGCCCCTCCTCTGTTTCTGCCTCCCACCAGCCCATTGTTAGCAGCAATAGACTGCCTGACTTTGTGCCCTGCTCTCTCTCTCTCTCTCTCTCTCTCTCTCTCTCTCTCTCTCTCTCTCTCTCTCTCTCCATGCATTAGCATGTCTGCTCTCCAGGAGCTTAGAGAGCTTGGGGAGAGAGTGAAAGAGAGAGAGAACTGGTGGTGGCCCTGGGAAATACTCAACAGATGGGCACACATTTAATCAGATTGAGTCCATGGAGGGAGAGAAAGGAGCCAGAGCTGGCACACAGAGCCTGCATGTAAGCTGAAAATCCCAGGCACACCTTGCCCTCGCTCCAGCTCCGGCTCCGGCTGCAGCTCCAGCCAGGCACACACAGTGGCAGCTCCAGCAGGGGCAGCTCCAGCAGGGGCAGCTCCAGCCTGGCAGCACACCACCCCATGGACACCTCTGCCGGGTCGGCTCTACAGGCTGCACTCAGTCATGAGGGCTCGGTGTGGGCCGTCACTCACTCGTGTTACTCAATACATCTGTAGCCAATGATTGACATTCAAATGCAGAAAAGATCCACATGGAATGTGTATGTGTGTGTCTCTCTCTCTCTCTCTCTCTCTCTTTGTGTGTGTGTGTGTTAGTTATCTTTTACACTTTCACATGCTTTGTACACAATACATGTTGTAAATTACTTAAGATAAAAAAAAATGTAATTTAGGATTAATGCATCCGGGCTCTGTATGATTTAGATGAGTATGTGTATTAATTACATATTTTTCTAGATCAGAAATATCAGAAACCTTGTATTTACTTCTTGCCTCTCAGTTTAATCTGAGCTCCATTGTCTTTTCTTTGTGGCTTTAGCAACCTGCCACAGACAAACTGCTCAGCTTCCTTCTTAATTAGATCCATCAACTTCTTTATTTGCTTTGACCTTGGGGTCAGTCATCCATTTATCAGTGTCATTCAGAATCAAAAGGAGGCTCACGCCCTCCTAATCCCGCACGGTGTGTTAGCAACATGGTTACACTCGTGGTTCTAGTCAGAATTGGCCGGCCTTAATAATACTTTCTGTAAATATTTGATTTTGATATAAACCTTTCTACAGATTAAAATGATGTATTCTTTCTACCTCTAGCCTCCTTTTAATGATGTTGTACCACTTGGTTTTATTCAAAATGAAGGAAATACATAAAATATTTTAACACACATGCAACTAGTCCAAACCTAAATCTCAGGATTATTAGTATTTTGTGTATTTAAGAATTAACAACACATTTACAATATGCAGAAAATAAACATCAAATAATCTGTAATTTTCCAACACTTTTTGTGTCTTCGGTCAAAATGTGTGATTTATGACGAAAATGCACTCCTATTTATATCAACACCCAACTGACTGCATTAAATGCGACATCTGACAACCATTTATTTTCACTAGTCAAAACTATTACACATCTTGAACATTCATTTTAAAGGCCCAAACATTCATATTTGATCGCAGACACAAACAAATGTAACAATGTTAAATTATTTTTAAAAAACTTTATGAATCTAATAAAATGATTTTTATTAAAGTTAAAGTTAAAGTTTCAAAATGGTTCAGGTGTTAAGCAGTTTTGCACTGCTCACAGTGGAGCTTGTTATCATTCATGAAGTTTTAGACTTCAGATTGGAGGATATCACCTCTTCACACAACACTTGTGCATCTTCCATGTCCTCTTTCGTGAATGTTTGGTATGGTATCAGTAATGTATGACTTTTGTAAGATTTGTAAAATTTCATGATAACAAATTGAATGTTCATGTAAAAATATATCTTTCCCAGGTAGAGAGGCCTCTCTAAACTATTATGAAATAGCCACACAGCACAGAACATGAAATATGTGCCCCTTTATCCTGGGGTAAACAGTTTTCTTTAGTTCCTGGCTGCCGTTTGAGGTAATGTTATCATTTCCAAATCAATAGTGCATAGCATTAACATGCTGGATGCAACAACAACAGAGATGCATTCATGGGCGTCGTCATGCCCGTCCTCTTGACAAATCTTATTAGCTGCAATTTGAGAGGGGAGAGAAAGAAAAAAAAGGACCTACTGTCATTTTGACCCTGCTTAACCTCCTGATTTTCAAGGTTCAAGTCCAATTAACCTTTGGGGAAGAAGCAACAGTGGTCCACCCCAGTCAAGTCAATAGGATCTGGTGGTAATAATTTCATTTTCTGGTTCATCAAAGGCCATTGCCCCCACCTCACCAATATCACTCAAAAAGACGTCCATTTATCAATGGTCCGGCCCAGCAGAGCTACGGGACCACCATCAGATGTGTATTAATCAAACGTGTCAAAGTCCATCTGTGCCGAAACACCCGGAAGAATCAAGCACAATCCTCTCTGTCTCTTTCTCTCTCTCTCTCTCTCTCTCTCTCTCTCTCTCTTGCACGTCAACTCAAGATTAAACTACAGCTATTCAGTTTGATGCTGATACTACTTATATAGTGAAGAATGAATTATAAGAAGCTGAGGTATGTTGAAATATGTTCAGAGGTTGTGTAAAGATTATGAACTGACAAAAATGTGATTTTTCAATCTTTCTTTTTTTTTCCTCAACAGGGAATAGTTTATACAGTATAGCTAAGTGCTAAATACCGTGTTGGTGAGGATGGTCTTTTTCCAGAACCATGTGAATTGAGTCTGAGATTTTTGGGGAGGGAGCACTTTGCTTTGAAATACAAGAAGCATCCAAAGGCAAACACGGTTTGTGGTTATGCACGCCATCGCCAAGACAAAATTGTGCTCGGTGCTTTGTGCGAGTCTCTCTACAAAGAAAATAGTTTGTCACACCTTAAAGCTTGTGTGTGTATTTGTGTATATGTGTGTGTATATGGTACGTCTGTGTGTATGAGTGTGTGTGTGTGTGTGTGTGTGTGTGTGTGTGAGTGTGTGTGTGTGTGTGTGTGTGAATCCTCTCCTTTGAAGTCACACTCCCAGTCCCGCTGGCAGGAGAAGGCGGCCCCATGCGGAGCGTGTTGCTGGTGGTTCCTGCTGTGCGTGACATTCTGATTTCATGCCCCCCTTGCCTTGCCGGGAGACCCCACGTGAGCGCCCACAGACAAAAGCGCCCACAATTAACATGTCACAGCCCAGTCTCGAGCCCAGAGCCAACCACTGTGTCAGCTCTCTCTCTCTCTATCTCTCGCTCTTTCTCCCTCTTCCTTCCTTCGTCCCTCTCTTTCCCTCATTTCTCACATCACTGACTGGACAGGCTAATAAGCTTCTTCCCTCTGTCCAGTTTGATGGAAAGTGTTAATGGCCTGTGTGAGGACAGGATTGTAAATGCAAACAAACACACAACAAATGGACAAATGTCTGGTCGGAACATAGCAAATGTGACGAATGGGATATTGTGTCGCCGATGCTGCCCCAACACACGAAGAATGATTCCTTTCAACACCTTCAACATTTGTTTTCCACCATTTATTTTCTTTTTCTCTCTTCACTCTTTCTCAATCCACACCCTCCCCTATGTCATTCTTTTCTCTTCAGCTTCCTCTTGTCCTGCTTCCCTTTTTTCACTCTCCCACTGTACCTCCCTCCCTGTAAACTCCCCTCCCCTCTCACTCTCTCTTCCTCTTCTCTATCCCTTCTCTCCTCTCTCTCTCACTCCAGTGAGGGACAGAGGGAGGTGTGTGTGTGTGTGTGTGTGTGTGTGTGTGTTTGTGTTTGGTCAGGGTCAGCAGAGACCTCTCCTCCTTCCCCCTACCCCCTGTTCGTCACTCTCCTCCGCTTCGCCTCCATCTGCTATCAGATTGTTAGCATGTCAGCTCAATCTGCCAGGCCTCCCCTGAGCTCCGCTCCCTGAAGCATGAGGCCGCCGTGCCCATGCCCAGCCCTCTCCGCCCCGCACCGCACAGCTCCAGAGGCAGCCGGCCGGGCCGGATGTCCCCTCAACAGCAGTAGCTAGACACTCACCCCATCACTCAGTATGGGTCAGTGGGGAGCATGGGTGTGTGTGTGTATATAGTGGGGGCTGTGCAGGTGTGTGTGTGTGTGTGTGTATGTGTGTGTGTGTGTGTGGGGGGGGGGGGTGACACTACATTTACACTGCTGATCTCCTCAGTGACATGCAGTGACCCGACAACACGGACCATCAAAGGGACAGGTTGAAGGGCAGGAGGGGGGAGAGACGGAGGGGGTGGAGGAGGAAGTGTGTGAGTGTGTGTGTGTGTGTGTGTGTGTGTGTGTGTGTGTGTGTGTGTGTGTGTGTGTGTGTGTGTGTGTGTGTAGGGGTTGGGTGTGTGCTTGTTTTGTTGCTTGATTTCGACCCCTGAAATGGTCTCAGCAGAGGACATGTAAGAGGGAAAAAAGAGTAAAAGTACAAAGAAGGAGAGACATAGATGAGAAGCTAAGCTAAGTGAACAGAACAGATCCCAGCAGTCATGGCAGAGCAGGGCGTTCTGTGCAGTAAGAGATACTCACCACTAGAGGTCACTGTGAGATAGCATGCTCTTTATTGATTTATTAAATTGATCTGCATGTTGCAAGGGTTTCTTTCATGAAAGGGTATAAAAGGTTCTATTTGATAGTATTTGCCATGATTAGTTGGTTCCTCACAACCGTAGCAAATGTGAAAGAATTCTTACTGTCAGGTTTTCTTCAGCAATGATTTTCTAGCTCTATGATTCTTGACTTTGGTCTCTCTGTTTAATATACTCATACTCTCATATTATCTTTACCATGGGTGTCTTTGAAGATTCAATCACATATTATATATCACAAATGTATTTCTCTTTTTGACTCCATTAGACAAGGCATGAGATTAGAGAACATCTGCACTCACTATATTATTGGCTACTCTTAAGTGAAGTGTTTCGATGCATATAATTACCTTGTGGGCTTATGGCCCTGAAGTCTATGTGGAGAACAGTGGCAGTGTATTCATGAGAGGAGTGTGTGTGTGCTCCCAGCATCCCTTCTGCCTCCTTTGTGTTTTTCTTTCCTTTTTTTGGGGCCGTTGCCATGGGAGTTAATTGAATATAATTTTCGGCCATTGTTGTCCAGGTGGGAATTTCATAGTTCTGCCTAGCATTTTGTCCCTCTTGTCAAGCCATATATTTAAGGACAAACCAGGCAGGTTCTGTGTATGCCGTGCTGTCATGTATTTTGTGTCTCATTGCTCCCTCCCTGTTTTCCTGTTCCACATGACTCTCACAAACCACAGGCACATGTGTGGCGAAGTAACCGGTGTAAAAATAGTCCTAATCATCTTCTTTAGCTGGAGGGCTCGACAGGCAGATCTCACCCTGCCTGGCACTCTTAGTGGTCCACAGAATGGCTGCCTGAATGCCATCAATTCATGACCCCCCCCCCCCCCCCCCCATCCCATTGCCACTCATCCAGTCCCCTGCCACAAACCACCCCCAAAGTATAATGTTTTATCAAAGTTTATTCCGCACAAATAGAATAATAAACATATGCCAATGTGCCCCCAGGCTGCGCACAGTGTTAAAGACGGTTTTTAACAATGAGTGATTTTTTGTCCCATAATGTGTGTGCTGTCACCTTCACGTGGGGGGAAGGAGAGAGTGTCATTTTGATCACCCTGTAATACAGAGTTGGTGAAAGGTTAAATTTGACAAATGCGCGAGTTGTGAAAATTAAACTCCCAGCGTTTATGCAGAAAGCCAGCGCTGCCAGGGTACTCCAGCATTTAAGCCCCTCCAATCCTTTTCCAGAGGCTGCATATAAACCAATCCATTACAGTCAGCTTTGCCAGAGATTTTAAGTGGACACCTGTCCATTAAGACCGGCATTTGAACACGGCTCATCTCTCAAATTATTTGCAAGAATTAAATTCGCCCAAATGTAATGGAATTCATATTTGCATCTTTTTTTTCTTCTCTCTACCTGCTCAGACAACAGATAAGCATATTTCTTCCTCCTCTTATAATGGAGGATGAACAATGTATGGTTGATAAATATGAATTTGTCTGCTTTTTCATTCTTGCATTGAATTTTCCTTTTTTTCCATAATTTAGCTGATGTGCAGAGTACCGTTTTTGTGTAATTCCACATCGCTCGTCGAGGTTGTTCCAGTAGGTCTCTCCTGGGATTAAGATGAGCATGCAGCAGCAAAGAAAGTGTGTGTGTATGAGCGTGTGTGTCCAGATTCTATCAAAATAATTAGAACCTCGGTCACATTCCCCGAATGGAACCTTGCTTTCAGAACCTAATTTCCATGCGAGGCTTTGGGTTCCCCAGATGGCATGCGACTCCAGAACGCATCTGGCCCGGATCTAGCCACACCCATCCCGGTGTCATCTGCTTCCTTGGTTACGGGGAGAACTCAGGCAGAGCAGAGGTGTTAGTGATAAGATCAAGCTCCCCGTCCCTCATTACCTGTCCAGAAGCAACCTTTTCTCAAGCACATTACAGCAATGAGGTTTTGAGGGCTTGGGTGTCGGTCGTGATAGGACCAGCCCTTCCGTTCCGCCCCACACTAAAAAGGACCAAGTGACAGTTCATCTGCCACTCAAATTAATTATGGCCTCCCTGTCCCCCTCCTGCTCCGCCTCTTCTCTAGGTCCAGGATGTCAGGCAGGAAGCACCAAACCTTGGTGTCATCTTTTCTCGGAGTTCTCTCCAAACACACACGTAACATACATAGACACACACACACACACACACACACACACACACACACACACACACACACACACACACACACACACACACACACACACACACACATACACACACACACACACACACACACACACACACACACACACTCACTCTCACACACACACACACACACAATTTGGGTCTGAGCAAGGTCAGAAAGCACCTGGCTTTGGAAAAAACTCTTTCTTGATCTGACCCTAATCTGGCTCCTAATCTAGCAACGTTAATTGCACTGTCTGGCACCGCATTTTGTCACTTTGTCTGATCCTCTGTTTCCAGAGCAGGTGGTTGGGACAGTCTTTGAGCTGTGAGTTTTCTGACTGTGGTCTCTCAGTGGCTGATGGCTGATCCTGATCTGGTTCTCATATGGCACTCATCGGGCCCTGATCTGGCTCTGGCCTGGCCCTGATCTGGCTCTCATATGGCACAGGCCCAACACATCCACAATGGATCGGGGTTAGATCCGTAGCACTGCCATTGGTCAAGCGCGCTCAGGATGGGAGGTCGTGTGTGGCGCTGGCAGCCCCTTGAACAACACCTCTGATGCCTATCGGCTCACACAGCACGCTTTGGTGGCTATTGCTGTGGGATGGAGAATGTCTGATCACAGCACATGTCTTGAACAGCCTAATGAACTTCTTTTCTCTCTCACAGCGAGGTCACATAGTTGTGGACGCATTTGGTTTGCCATTTCATTCATCATTCATTTAATTCACTGGTCTTATAGCTGGCGCTGATAGAGATGGGAACTGTTACTCTTTTCAGTAAATAAGCATTTATATTATTTTCTGCAGACATGGACATGAATGAATATCCACATTTGTTTTTCAGTTCATTTTTATCACTAAACCGCTTAATTACTGTCCTTTTCTTTAGAAAAAGTGATGTCATGAGGGTAGATTTAATGTTTCTTGGCAATTTTGAAAAAAAAATCCAGTTCTCACACTTGCCAACCAGTCAATTCATCTCTAAATCCATATTGTAATTAGAATTATTGTTTTTCTTTTTGAAAATGGATAAATACTGAAAAAGATTATTACCTCTTCATTATAGTATGGATGGACTGTGTTCACTCCTTGCAGGTATCTGACCAGTAAAGTGGATAGAAGATCCAGTATCTCACATTTTGTTCTCATTCCATTTTGATAACCCAATTTTCCACACAGTAGCTGTTGACATTTGGTTGGCAATACGGTCATGCAAATAGGTTTTAGACTGGGTTTTGGTTAGGGAAAGCTAGTTCTGGTTAAGGTTAAGTTTGGCATTTATTTGACTGTAACTGTTATTGTTTGGAAATGAGTTTGAGTTAATTCTACAAGGTTAGAATAACGTCCCTCACCAGATTTGAGACATAATTCGTTCCAAAGTATATATTGTTGAACAGTGTGCACCAACAGAATGTGATATGCAGTAATTTTATTGGATTGAAAAAATATTTGGGAATGATCAAACTCAATAGCAACTAAGATGAAAAGTACTGTTTATACATGTCTGAAAGGTAGGGTGTGTCATCCACAGCAGAGGAGAGTAATGATCTAGCAATGCCTCAGACTGAAATGTCATAGTGGTAGTAGATACATGCTAGGCACATTATTTCAAGATCTTTGGCAATGCACTGTTGTATCAAATGCAAATTCTACACACTGCAGACCGTCTCTGGGTTTTTTGGTTCTAAATTTGGTAGGCTAACTCAGATCTCTGAGAAAAGAGAAGAAAATGAAAAATAGTTCAATTCTACAAAGAGATGGCGGTGGCCTGAACAATTTCACAATTATGCGAGCCATCTTGGCTCATTACATGGGAGTCCACTTCCACTGCTTCTTAATGGACGTCTAATTGAAGTACAGTCACATCCAACCTCCTGTAATACCATCTGCATTAGTTGCTCTGTGCCTTCAAAATGGAAAGAAACCAATTACTAGCTAGCATGTTGATTTTATTCTAATATAATTGTGTGTTTCTATTACAGCGTGATTTCTCACGGCCAGCCTTATTTTCACAGAGTTTGAGAGGTTGCAATCTTGGGGTCAGTGACAAAGACACTATTGTGCTATAGAATTCTACTACAGACTGACAAAGACAGAATAAAAAAACTGTCACATGTACAACATTGGAATATATTTTTCCCTTGTACAACATTCCCAGCAAACACAGCGAACAGTGAGGGTTTTCTTGCTTATCTAGATATGTTTTTAACTGGATAGAGTATCATGAGTGTCAGAGACTCCTCAGTCGAGTTGCGTGCCCCAGGTCTGTGTACCACTCTCCTCCTATCTAGTCAATAAGTGTGTGTTTTGGAGAGAGGCACTCCGACTGTTCAATGCAAGGGATTTCCATGTGGAAAACACTGGCTCATTTGTTAAAAGGGGGGCGTTTTGAGTTACACATTCAGAAAACAGTCACTTTCAGAGCTATTTAGATCCATGATTACTCCCTGTACAATCACAAAGTAGTTGTAATGAAAATGCAACAAATCACCATAGTGTCCTGCCCCTGTTGTGTAATTCTCTCTCTCTGTCTCTTTCTCTCTCTCTCTCTCACTATCTCTCTCTCTCTCTCTCTTTCTTTCTTTTTTTTTCCAGCTGAAAGACTGCCACTGGCATTACAGACTCAGAGATTAGAGTCCGGGCAGATTGTAATGTGTGCAGAAATGCCTTTTCTTTTTACTTGTAAAAGTACTTAAGTGTCATGTTAAGCCCACGGCAGCGGACACTCTCAATGACCTGTTCTGACTGGATTTTTTCAGTTTACTGTACTTTTCTCAATAAGCGCAGCAGAGTCCCATCTCTTATCAGTGCATAAAGTCTAACAGATTGGGGAGTCAAATTTCCCCTTCCAGCCAATGTTGGTTTTGTCCATTGTCTCGCTTGACAATGGTCTCACATACCCTTCAGCTTGAGTTTCTGTCTTCTTTATTTGCCGGGTATCACCCTCTGTGCGAGCAACAGATATTTTCACTAGTCGGGTCTGGCCTGAAAGAGCCTTATCCAGGGACAGCAGGAGGAAATGTAAGATGCCAAGTGTGGTAATGTGTTTAGCTGTTTGTTATGCGAGTTGTCATAATAATGTTGTTGGGCTAATTTCTTTGGGTTATGGGAGACGGGGGAAACGAGCACCTCTTTTCTGTGAAGAAGAATGGCCTCTGTAGCTTTGAAATGCTAGCAGTGTCTGATCATTTGTGCAGAGCCAACCATGTTGTTGTGAAGTCATTTGGTGGATATGAAGACTGTGCTGTAAGGTTTTAATTTCCCTTTTCACATTTAAACATTCATTTTACTAAAAGACTTTTTGTTTTGTTATGCTTTTTCCCCTGTTAACTCACCAATCAAACCCCATCAAAGCAGTCCTCACAAGTCCTCTGCATGCATTTGCATTTATAGTATCCAAAAGTCTCCACTCACAGGAGAATTCCTTGTTTCTTTCAATCCTCCTAAAAATGAACTATACTATCAAGTACAATCTATACATGTCCACAACAACTTTCCAGAATACCCACATTTGAGTGAATACTCTCAAAAGCTACAGTATATCTCTCCACCTCACACACACACACACACACTCTCTTGCTTTTTATATTTTTGCCTCTGTGTGTTTATTTATTTATTTGTATTAAGTGCATGGCCGACACTCTCCCTCTCCCCCTGTCGCTGCCTCGGCCTCCTCCTGGGCAGTGGCTTTTAGCCCATCTCCATTTGGAGAACATGTACTCAAGTGCTGCAGCGTGCCGTTCTCCCAGGAGCTGACATCCACTCAGCCGCACCAGGAAGTGCAGTGCAGTCGCTCTCCTTCAAGGAGCCTTGCGCGTGCATGTGCACGCACGCACACACACACACACACACACACACACACACACACACACACACACACACACACACACACACACACACACACACACACACACATACACACACACACACACACACACACACACACACACACACACAGATGCTCACACACAGTAACATGCACAAGTGCAAACATACACACACACACACACACACACACTCACGGACACACACACACACACACATGCAGTAATACAAGACTCAGGCATTGCGGGGCGCTACAATGTTGCTCGTCCACATCCCTGGGTCATTTCTTAATATCAGAAATGCTGTGTCCTTGTCAGACTTGATTTAAGTCAGTATTGAAGTACCCGAGAAGTTTTGAGGTGCATTTGAGGTGTACACATATGTTCTACAATATGTAGACTGAAATTTAACATTTATAATTAATGTTTTTTTTTGTGAGTTTGTTTGCATTTCATCAGTGCTCTTCATGACACTTAACTATCAGGATTGCTGACGATCATCCAAAAGTAACATGTCCAGTTAATGGCCACTGCAACTCACATCAGTGGATGCACCTGATTTGGATGCACCTGCTCACAACAGGCAAGTTATAGTTCAAGTTGGCACACACCCCAGTCACTCTTTACCACAACACAATAAATACAGACTGTCACGGACCCCTCATCATTTTTTCTTCATTGATGATCCAACCTCTCCCCTCATCCATGGAGGGTCTGTCTGGTGTGGGGGACTACACACTGATTGACACTGGTCAAGAGGTCCTCTGCATGGCGTCCGGCAGCACAGCGAGGGAGCCATTGTGGAATATGAAGTGGGTCATGAAGAGCTCCCATTCATCTTCAGAGGCTTCATTGTTGAGTCAAGCCCCGTGTCTGTAGGGCTCGGGAAGTGGGCAGTCACTGCGCGCTATTCCCCAGGAAGCTTCCGGAAAAGGGTGCTGACTGGACGCCTGCAACCGCCATGCAGATGGGTCCGTTCCCGCGAGGTGTTGCACTGGACGCGTGTGTTGACCCTTGACTGGTCGGCGATCCCGCCCTGGGGGTCAGCAAGATAGAATCAGTTGAGCTGATAATATAAGATAAGGAACTGTAAAGGGGAAAAAAAGACACTAAATCTGTCAAAACATGAGAGGATTGATGGGGAATGCGAGAGACTGACCCGGGATCGGAGAAGGTAAATGGAGAAGAGGCGCACAAGGGACTCCTGCAGTGGCAGCCGCTCGGGGGGAGGGTTTCTGTATGTGTACTGTAAATCACAGGCCACCGGAGCACAGCATATTTCAGAAACAGAAGATGACTTTTTTTTTCCTTCTTTTTTTTCTTCTTTCCTTTGATTTTTTCCTTCTTTGGTGTGCGTGTGTTTCTTTGGTGCTTTTCCTCACCTGCCTGCCATCCACACCCCTCCTCTCTCTAATCCCCCCCCCCCCCCCACCTCTCTCTCTTATCTTTGGTCAGCTGTAGCAGAAAAAAGGAAAGGAACCAAAAAAGAACAAAGGGGGAGGATGAGAATTGAACTCTTGATTACAATGTCAGGAAGGAACAAAGCCAGAGCAGTTGATGGACACTGCCTTGGGAGACCTGTTCATGTGCCAGTCATGTCCAGTGACTGAATGTGAACTTACTGGTCACCCCTCTCTCGTTCATGACTCCAAGCTCTTAAAGCAACAGTGAAGAGTTTTGGACAGAAGCAAATGAGATGACTACCGAAAAGGCATGCGGACACCTTGTGAAAACACCACCAATAACACAGCTGGCACTGATAAAAGCATGCTAGTATGCTAACTGGTGTGTTTTGGCGAAATAACTGGTCATGTCCTGCTGTGAAAGCTTTTCTTATATGTTGTGTGGGAAACTACATAGTGCATAGCCTAGTGGGAACAATAGATGTGAAATCTTCACATGACCATAAGAAAGTACCTCACAAAGAGGCCAGTCATTGCACACTTCTGCTAAGAGCTTAGAGAAGTACACATACAGTGCATTACTGTTACTTATCAACCAACAAAAAGTGACATCATTCATTTTTGGGGGATTTTTTTTATATATGTATGCGGGTGTGTTTAACTTTCACATTGTCTAAATTAATTGTGTGGAGTCGATAAAATTATTTCAGAATGGTGGTAACTGACAGATGCATGGTTTGTGCTGTTGCCACATTGTTTCAGTCAAAACACTACCTGATAAAGGTAATTACCTGGAAGTGTCTGTCATCTAGGTCATTATAAAGTTGAGGAAGTCCCATACAAAGAAACAGACTGGGGGAGGGGAGGTTACCAAGATGCCCGCAGTAAAAGGAATTTAATGAAGTAATGGGTATTGTAATGTTAATATGACTTTCAATGCCTTCATTAATATACAATTTGACATTCACAGTAAACACATTTTAGCAACATCCAGGCTGCTCCATAATAGCACATTAACGTTCTTGTACAATAATGGTATTATCTGCAACAATCGTCTGCTACAACCACACAATTTATGGAAACATAATTGCATATGCACTTCCTGTGACATAATAATAGTCATTATTGCATTTATTTGTTTACACATATTGCCTGACATGTAGGTGTTTGTTTTCTGTTCATACAAAAGGAACAGTTCAACGTTGCCTTCAAGGCTTCGCTCTGGCACCCTGCATCCTGCTTGGTGACAACAGCAGACAGTGGTACTCTGAGCTAATGTTTAACAAAGGATGAGATGGGATAAACAGGCTCTGATCCACTTGGATGAGCTTAACCAATCTCCTGACTTGATTGTATTGGTCCAGGTACTTTTTGTCCGCAACAGTGTTTGCTCAATTGCACACTAACAATTGGGCAGAGGGAGGCTACCGCCAAAACAAAAGCCTGAGTTCAGGTTATTCAGACTCACGGTGCCAGGTAACCCCATGTCTGAGTGGGCTGGGGGGGTGTTGTAGACTCCTCAGTAATGGCACACTTACCTCCCAGTGAACAGTGTTGCTATAGACCAGGTGTGTCTACGTTTACCATGGTCATGAAGAACCAGGCAGTGACGGAAATACTCCTGAAACGAGGCCTATTGTTGTTAGCTGCACTACCTCATCAAACAAGGAAGGATTTTGGTAAAGTAATGGCCATACTAAGGGACTGCAAATGATGAGGTTCATCCTGTTTAAAAGACTGCAGAGAAGTCCTTTGCCTGAACTTTTGTTAAATAGTGTGTAACCTCTGATCTTGTCAGTGGTACATGGTAGAAAGTAATCAAATTAGTTTTTTTGTGCATTAAACATCAGACTTGCACAAAATCTGTTGAACAAAACAGAGCAAAACATAATCTGTTGCACTGATGAAAGAACTGATGGTAGAGCATTTGTGACTGTGAGGTGTTGGCATACGAGATTTGGAGCACAACATTTTTAGCAGAACTAAAATCTAAACAGAACTAAACAGACATGTTTCAATGGCAGTGATAATTAAGACTGAAAATCCATTGTGGTTGTAGTCTATCAAAGCTTTTGAACCTTCAGATGTCACATAATGAATGAAGTAAGCATTAAGTTTACACATGTTATATTCACAAATGCTTTATTCCTTTCCTCCCATATTAATAGCCAAAATAAGTTAAATGGTGAGTCATTCATTTCAAAAATAGATTTCTTTTCTGAAGATATCTAAGAGAGAGTGAGGGAGACAGAGAGCAAGCCAGAGAAAGAGAGAGAGAGGGATATAGAGAGAGAGGGAGAGAGAGAGAGAAAGCCGCAGTCACCGTGGTAGTCAATCACATTTAGTGCAAGATTAAGACAACACCTGACTGACAGCGAAAAAATACAGGAGGGTTGCGAGAAGGAGCATTCCTAGGCTTTTATGGTGCTCTGTCTTTATTTGAAGTTGGGGAGGCGTAATAAAATCTTATCTCTTGCTTTCACTGTGGACAACCTGGCTCTAAACTGCTGTCTCTGGGGCTCTCTAAGTGTCTGTTTGCCTCCCTGGCCCACGAACGTGAGACCGTATTTGCTTAACATGAGAACAAATCAATAAAATCCTGATGATTGGGAAGAGGGCAGCCCCATTTAATTTATTCGTGATGCATTCAATAACAAAAAACATGTTTATTTAGTTTGTTTGTTGTTGGAGTTACTGTGCTATACTGAAGCACTTGTTGCACCTACTTCTGCAAATACATTTGCCAGATGTTCTTCACTTTTCCATAATGAGTGTAAATAAATATGTATTACACTGTTGTGTAGCACAACTGTGCAAATATGTATCGTCCACTCCCTGCATAGCTCAGTTATGGGAAATGCTGGATTGACAAGGATCTAAAACAAACCCAACAAAAAATGAACGACATCAAAATTACTGGAGAAAACTGCGTACAGTAATCCCACAAACTGTAACTATTCTTCAAATGATGGATGACCCTTGGTCTTAGATGGCTGTCATGAATCTTTCAGTGTGTGATTGGTTTCCTGTGTTTTGTCTCGTTGAAAAATCTGACAAAGAGGGAAATGAGGTCTGAAGTTACTAGTGAAGCCTGAATGTCTTCGCCCAAACCACACTGTGCAACACAATGTGAGTTTGCTTCTAATCAGCTGACTGTAGCAACAAGTAATTAGCGTCTGTGGGTCCCTAACGATGTGTTGACAAACACATAGGATAAGGGATTTGGACCAAATAAAAGGCGGGAGTTAACATTTTTTCCCCTCTCGCTTATCGTGCACCAATGGACAAAGGGGAACTAGAAACTGTTGTGTTAGTGAAAAGTAAACAGAGTTTGTTATACAGGAATAAGGCCTGACAAAACACTCGATCATAGTAAACATTCTCCTCCTGGAGACAAAATAATTGTGATTAGAGATCACATGAGATTCCACACAATTCAAATAGAATTTATTTAAAAGATGCACATATCAGGAGAACATGAAGACAAACAAATATAAAAGGTTCAAACTGTGTTTTTTGTTATTGTCATAAGGAAATATGAATATACTGCAGCATATGCTTATGTTTCTTAAGGCAGTCAATAAACTACCAAATGACAAAAGACCAAGGTTTCACTGAAGTATGGTGTGTTGTTGTAAAAGCCAGCACAGCAAGTTGTAGCCACACGCTCTCGTGTTGGTTGAGCACATCGTTCATGGCCACTGGTTTCTCACATGCCATTCAGTCCAGGGCAATACTATTCAATTCTAGTGTTCTCCTTATCAAGCCTTTCTTCACAGCTGGTGTTGTTTGGATTCCCTTGGCTCCTTGTTGAAAGAGAAGGTCCTCATCACAGAGGCCCCTGCAAGACCGCTCACAGAACAAGGCTGATATTCTCCAGGAAATACAAGGAAATCCGGAGAATACAAAAGCTATTTTTTCCCCCCGTTTCTTCTTGAGTTTTTGGTTAAATGTTAGCGTACCTCTGAAAGCCTCTGAATTATTGCCGTCGCCATAGCTCACACATTAGGGGCGAGCGTACGAAGCGAAAGCCGTCACCTCAAATCATTGTGTATTGAAATATACAAGCAAGAATGCTTGAAAGCCCCTTTTCAGGGAGCACGTGAAATAAGTATGACATTTGCCTATAAACCCCAGTGCCCTCGGCAGATGCAGCCAGCCAACGGCAGCGCGGATGAGGGGAATACAAAGTGCTAATCAAGAGCAGCTGCACTTAGCCTCTTATAGTGGTGGTGCTGGTGGTTGTGGCAATGGAGGGGGTGGTGAGGGGAGGGGAGGGGTGGGGAGGGGAGGGGAGGGGAGGGGTGGGGTGGAGGAGCGAAAGGACAATCCACTTTTACAGCGTGTGTTTCTGTTATGATTTATGCTGCAGGGGCTTATCAAGTCTAAGCTAGATGGCCTTCTCTCTGTGCTGGATCATGTCTCAGCTGACAGAAGCAAAAAGCACAACACGGCAGGAGAAGTGTTGAAGAATTTGTTGATCTGTACACATTTGATCTTTTTTGTGGGTCCAGTATTAGGTAGGGAGAATAGATTTATTCTCTGTTTGATGAATTGTTGGAAGGAAATAGTGTTATACGTTTCTGATTTTATTTACTGCAGATCTGATCCTAACTTTAACCCCAAGGACATTGTCTAACAACATGCAAAAGTGAATACACTCACATTGCATTAATTAATTATTAAGGGCACTTAATATAAAGTGGGAGTGATTTTTATCTCAAACTATGTGAGTGGATTTGATCCTGTTAGCATTGCCAGTGAAACTAAGTGTGAAATAGTTTGCCAGTGAAACCAGTCTCATTGAAACAATCAGATGGAGACTGCACCAGCAGACACACTAGACTTCAAAATGATGGACTTCACAGAGCAATATTTACTGCCCAAGAGCTACTTCTGTGGATCCACACGATTTGCTTGTATCCCAAAAGTCTTGTGCAGTGAATTCTGTGAGTGTGTGTGTGTGTGTGTGTGCGTGCGTGTGTGTGTGCGTGTGTGTGTGTATGCGTGTGTGTGTGTGTGCGTGTGTGTGTGTGTGTGCATGTGTGTGCGTGTGAGTGTCTGTGTGTGTGAGAAACAGAGATGGGTATTCATGTTCTCTCTCCTGGTCCCAGTCGCATCTTCTCACATACTAAAAGTCACCATCAAAGCTCCAGGAAGTCCTTCCTCCCAATGAAGGCCCCGTTAAGTCTGGAGTGGAACCCCCCACATTTTATTGGTCCGGGCCGCTCCCCGCGAGCCTCCATTACCAGTGATAGCGCTGCCGTCCTGTTGCCTAATACCTCCCTGAACAGGGCTTGGAGACTGTCCCGCTCAACCCCTGCCATCAAAGCTGGGCATCTGACTCCCATTAAGTGGATCATGAGATGAGGGTGGGAGGGAGGGATAGCTGGGCCAATGGTTAGTGTATGCACTCTGTGTGGTCAGGGACCGGGTTACCTGTACAGGAGAGTTTGCTGTCGGTGGTCATGTGTGTTATGTGAACTGAGGTGGGGTATGATTGTAAGCTAAAGCTAACCGGCTCTTCTTGTGCAATTGTTTTTGAGAACAGGACAGATAGAGGACAGGACTGGGATACTGGGATCTTGTGGATGATTGAATGAATATATGGTTGAACCATTTGAGCAAAATTAACACTGTTGGTCATTTGCCTTCTCTTCTACTAAAGCTGTGTTTTTGTTTAGTTGTTTGTTTTGGTTAGTAATTGTAGCTAGCCTGTCCTGTGCAACAGTGCTGAAAAGAAGAACCCCCCCCCCCCCCCCCTCAGAACTGTCAGCTTGCTCTTGGTGTTGATTTATAT
This sequence comes from Clupea harengus, assembly GCF_900700415.2. Classification (NCBI taxonomy): domain Eukaryota; kingdom Metazoa; phylum Chordata; class Actinopteri; order Clupeiformes; family Clupeidae; genus Clupea; species Clupea harengus. The sequence goes on along the minus strand of NC_045158.1, from coordinate 16,554,263 downwards.
GATGAATAATTCAGAGTGCCGCTCGCTCCTTCTTCTGTCGGCCAGATGCCTTAGTGTGCCCTGCCAGAGCGCGGCAGCTGCGGACCATACTGGACACGTTGGACATGCAGAAGCACTGCATCAATATTTAAAATAAATACCCACCAATAGCCAGCGACTCTCCACACCACACACACACACCCCTCTCCCCCCGGCCAGCGCCTGCTACTGTGCAACCGGCAACCTTTACCGGCTCCCTATATTTCCTCTGATGGCAGGAAGGAATACATCTCAACCCCTCTCTCCCTGACTCGCTCTCCCTCGCTCTCCCCCTCTCTCTCACACGCTCTCAGATTGTTATCTCTTAATAAGTATGGCAGGCTGAAATCTTTTCAGAGCAAATTGTTGAAGACATCTGGCAAAGCTTTCTCTCCGCGATGCATGTGCAGCTGAATGTCCCCTCTCCACGGGGTTGGCATGGCAACATCTAACTGCCATTCAGCTGCAATGCGGTTTGAGAGGTTTAGGGCCTAGTTGAAAATCCATTTGGGCCACTACCTAAGTCCTTTAAAAAAAAAAAAAAAAAAAAAAAAAAAAAAGCATTCTCCTGTTGAAAGTGTGGTAAATCTTATGCTACATAAAACCCCCTGATATGAATCAATGGCGCCTTGGTCTCATACGCTCAACAATTATGCTTTCAACCCACAGGGCTTGAATGCAAGTTTAAAATGTAGAAGTTTGAGTCTCTTGACAGCATTTCCAGCCAAGGGAGCACCATCCTTTTGAGGGTTATTTAACAGTCAGCGAGTGGATGTGTGGACTCAGTCTTTCTTTCTCTAGCATCTTAGCAAGTTATCATGGTATATAGATGCTCTGAGACGCTGTTGCAGGCCAGATGATGAAAAGTATGTTTTGCTAAGCATCTCCCTCTGAGCCCTGAACTCAGGCAAATCACAGGCCACACTTCATACACTCAGGGGGTAGTTAGGGGGTGTCAGAACCACACTCCTCAGCCCTGACAGCATGACGAGAGGCGCGATTGAAAAACTAGAGTACCCACACATTTACACATGTACACACACACACACACATACAAACCACACATATTCACACATATGCACCACACCGACACCCACACCTACCCACACACACACACACCACATATCTAAACACACCAGACACACATCACACATACTCTGCCTACTGCTGTCCTAAACGACCCCTACTACTTGAGATGAAAGATTGGCACTCCATTGGTGGAATTATCTCAAGAGTGCTGCATTCGAGGATACCATCCCATCCGCGGAACCCCCAAATTAGACCAGGAGCATCTTATACGATTAGCATGCTGGACCCTCCCATGTGTTAAACTAATCCAACTATTCATGCCTCAGCTGAATTGAATGTTGACGTGAAGAGTATAACCGTCCACTTCACGAGGCCTATCTTTAAGATCTTTGCCCTGTAGTCAAGACACATGGTGCTTGAGCGGTGTGGCTTCATTACTATACGTCCATGTGCGGTCCTTTCGGAGTCTCACGTGGTAGGCGATTCAGGGTCTGACTGATTCCGATAGCCTCCAGTACTCGGCGGCTTCTCAACTATCACTTAACCGATTTCACCCCCCCCCCCCCCACCTCTTCTCGCCTGAAACAGATTGGCTTCCGCTGGTACCACCCGGGACTTGACCGGCTTTGACATTCTTTGGTCCGGCTCTTTCCACTCCGGCGGGTATGACCCTCTTACCCAACGATTAATCACACGGATGCTACCAATTTGTAGCCTTAATGATCCTTTAATGTGCAGATCAATAGCTGAGTAGCACTACCTTTTCAGCGGGAGATTTAATGCGGTCTGAAATCAGAGGGTAAAGACAATCTAATTCATCTTTCTGGCACAGTAGGAGAAGAACGGTTCCTAATGATGGTCTTGAATCCGGTGTCATTATACAAACGACTCAAAGTGGCGGAGCCTGCTTGGTAAATGCATGACAAAAGCACTCTTTCCTATATTTTCTGAGGCCAGCTTGGGCCATTATTGTTTATGTATATACAACTGCATGTGTTTGTGTGTGTTTGTATAGCGTAATGCTTAGATGCGTAGTTTTTTTTTCCTGGGTTCATTAATGGTTGCAAAACTCCTTGAATGAATTGATATTATATTGAAATAATCAATGCATGATTTTTCTAAATTATTATTAATGTAATGATTTAGGAAAAAATAATTCATGACAACATCCCTTTCAGCACGACTTAGTTCGATTATCCTCACTATACTCCTCAGCACATCCTGAATATTTGCCCCCTAAATACAACTTATGAGTCATAAGGACAAATCCAAAAGCACCATCAGCACCTGTCCATAAACCCAACCCCAATTAATGCAGAATAATGATCACGTTATTGTGCATGGCCTCGGTGATTCTCCATTGTGTGCATTCACGAGGATGTTTCCTTCACTGGAGGCCAGTGTGGTCTATTAGTCCAGTCAAATTCAGCATGATTAATTCTGCAGCAGTCAGACCTGGCAGGAGTTATTCTCCTCTAATGAGTTGTGAATGTGGGGAAGCGGCCCACCGGATTACGTGACTTGCAATTTTGGAAGAAGCTAATTAGGTGTTTTTTCTTACTTGAGTACATTCAAATTAAAGATGACTCCTTTCATTTCTGCCACAGAGGCTGGGTGGAATATGAATGCAGAAAAGTTGGAGATTGTCTGTACCATGATTTTGGATATTTTGAAGTGTCCTTGGGTATTCTGTTGCTGTCACTGAGACCATACGCCTTCCCAGTGGCGTAACGTAGTAACGACGGGCCCAGGTGCAAGATATTATTACGAACGAAAAAAACGAACTGCTGCACTGCTGACCCCGTGGGCTGGCGATTCGTTGACGGGCTAGTTAAAAAGCCAAAATAATCTCATTTAGGCAGCTTTGCCGCCTTCTCCTCCTGTTCTTTTTTCTCTTGCCCTTTTCTACTTCCACTCTTGTGCTTAAACGGCATTGTTACGAGTAAAGTTGTGCTGTGCTATAAGAACTAGGACCTAATTACTAGGTTATCAGACCTTCGAATTGGTTTAACTATAGCGTATTGTATTGTCACATGATCAAATAGAGACTTGACATTGGACAACAACATACATATTACCCAGCAATCATCATTGCTAATCACAAAAATACCAAAGAAAATAAGAACTTATTCATTTCATTGAATAGTTTTTTGATAGTTTATATAGTGTATGTAGGATAAGCATATGATTTTGTTATAAATTGCTACTTTCCCCAAAAAAAGTATAACGACCATGACTGAGATAAGTTTGCCTTTTCAAGCATATATATAGCATTTGACACAGCCTTAGATCTCAAAACAGCGCGTATTAACATAAGCATATTCGAGAAAATGTGACACTGAAATGCTGACGGTGGGCCCGTCGAACGGCATACTTGGAAGGGGAGGCTCGTCGAGCGACGCATGTATATCTTTGGGCCCTACTACGAGCCCCGATACCCCACGGGCCCAGGTGCAGCCGCACCTGCTGCACCCCCTATAGTTACGCCCATGCGCCTTCCCTTTGAATGGTACACTAAAGGTGAAAACTGGCTTGAAAAGATAGAAATGCTATGCTAGACATGCTTTTGTAAATATTAATGAAATATTGACTATTGATATCATTTTATTTCAATGTTAATTCAACCAGATTAATCACATCGCTCAATCCTTTTTTTGTTATTTTCTTTTAATCAATGCATCATTTGTTTCCAGAGTTTGTATTTGTGTTGTTAGTGAATAATACCACTTCTACAAATATTCATAATGAACTTACCAATACTTTACACGTGACCAAGCTCGTAAATCCATGAAGGTATCACCATGTGTGTATCTTCCCCTGTGTCTTTTTCATCCCAGTTGCCATGGCAACCTCTGGGCCTGGACTGTTTGTTAAGGAGGAGTTGTGTTTAATTGGTGCGCTAATGCACTGTTTTATACTTACTTTTCGCCGCTCTTTTGTTTCCAGGCCATATTCTGGGTCCCGGCATTTACATAAAAGCATCACATTTGCTACAACCGGTCATTATTAGTAATTTTCCGTCTTATCCTTTGGTGATTACTGTGGTGTAAATACTGATTTAGGAATGGTAAATATTGCTTTGTCCACAGGAATTATTATGTTATTATGAGTTTTTTAGCTGTAAAATGTTAAGAGGGAAACGTGTTTGATGTTGGACATAAAAAAGCTTTTTTTGATTGTTGTCATTATTTTTATTTCCTTTCCCTCTCACAGAAACAAAACACAGTTTGCAGTTTGCCTAAGTGAGACGTGTTTGACAGGCGTCTCTTGAGCCACAACAGAAACGCTCACTATAGAAGACACAGATTGTGAGATGTGTTTCTGGCCAGATAAGTCTCCTTTTCACAAAACAATATCATACCACCCTTGGATTAATTGGAAACTTCTAAATGCAGCATCAATTACATGTAGAGGTTGTTCCATATCAAAACAGTCCATCAAACACACGGACACTAGTTAAACACACTGACATAGTGCTAAGAGTGCTTGAAGGCCATGATACCTTTATAAGACTACTACTATTACTACTACTACTACTACCACTACTACTACTACTACCACTACTACTACTACTACTACTTCTACTATTACTAATATTACTGCTACTACTACTACTACTACTGCTGCTACTGCTACTCCTACTACTACTATCACTACTACTGCTACTACTACTGCTACCACTACTACTAATACTACTACAACAACTAATACTACTACTACAACAACTACTACTTGTACTAGTAACACTGCTACTCATCAAATCAACATACGCTGAGTTTGGGTTGAGAGCTCATTCCTACCATTTGCTTGTTAGTTTTTGATCACTGAAGTGACCTGGGGTTTGAGAGTGAGGTTTTTGGAATATAAATTAACTCTTGATAATCGTTTCAACAGGTTTCATGCATATACATGCAGTTAATTTTGTTATTCTTTTTTTTTTTTGCCTGAGCATTTGAGCCTTTCACCCCTCCAGAATAATTAACACTATATGGACAATACAAAACAGTGCTTCAGAACATAAACCACTAACTCACCATTCGACCGCGATACACCATGGTGTTTAGATGATCCTTAACACAAAAAAGCCCCACAACCTTTAAGCTTTTAGCAAAAGCCTGCAAACTGAGAGATTTGTACACAAGGCCTTCAGCTCATTACCTGCTGTAAGTGGTCTCAGAGTCTGTAACAACAGCGCTTCTGTGGTATCTGTTTCAGTGCGGCGGCTCTGCTGGTGTGTTTAGCTTCAGCCACCCCACACACTCGACACGGGGGTGGACCGCGGAGGTCAGCTACGTTCCCTCGCAGGGCCATATAGATACGCTGAGATAAGGTATCAAGGCATTGTGTGCGGGGAAGCTTTTCTTACCTTTCGTGGCTAAGTTCCTCCATCGTCGCATGTAAAGGTCATGTGTGGATTTTGCACACTTAAACGGTGGGCCAGTCTCGAACTTTCACAATTTCAGACAAACACAAAGTGCAAAATACTCTTTATAATAAAAAAGTTTACAATACATCACTTTCAACTTTGTTACATTGTAACTACACATTTAAGTAAAGTATAACACACTAATTAGCAATGAGTAAAGGCACTTTGATATCACTTACATATCACTAACCCTAGATAGACGCACCAGTTTTGCAAAAGTACTAGTTTAAATGTGGTTTCACTCTTTCTCTTTCAAAATGGCATGTACGTGGTACATAATAATATTGTTTATATTGATGTTGATATTTATAATATCAAACTGGCACCCTCTTCTCTCTCCCTCTTCTCTCTCTCTCTCCATTTCTCACCATCTTTTGTAAAGTTGAAAACTTTATTTGACACAGTCGACACCAGTTGACTTTCCCACCCCACCCCTCACCTAGAACTCACCATGTAATGCTCCAGTGAAGTGGCCTTGTGTGGCTGCCCACTCTGGGGTGGATCTGGGCTCTGCAGTCTGCCTCAGCCCCTGAGGGATGGTGGTGGCCATGTGTCTGTCCACACACTGCTCATGTCTGGTGGCTCCCGCACCACACTGCATGTCACCGCACCGCAGTGCACCTCCGCAACAGATGTTCACAACCCCCTCTGCCAGTACACATCACAGTCTGGAGGCTGCTCCTAGGTAAACAAAGCGGGTGCTCACACACACACACACACACACACACACACACACACACACACACACACACGCACACAAACACACACGCGCGCACACACAAACACACATACTGGTAAACAAAGGGAACACACACAATCACACATACACACACACAGACACACACACAGTCTTTGTCTATGTCACACACAGATATAGGCACGCATGTATGCACGCACACACATACAAGTCTCTCTCTCTCACACACACACACACACACACACACACACACACACACACACACACACACACACACACACACACACACACACACACACACACACACACACACACACACACACACACACACACAGAGGCTGAGACAAGAGCAGTGAATCTGTCACTTCCCATGGCTTGGATGTGCCCCTGTCCGGTTGGATATGCCCCTGTGTGAACAAAGAGAAGGTTAGGGCCCATCAGCTGTCACCCTGGATCTAAGCACTGGGCTTGTCTGTTTGTGTTCAGGGACCCACCTTCAAAGGGGGTTCCTGTCACTACCTCTACCCTGCTGCTGCATCTAGCAAGTTTTTTTCTTTAAATCTGTATTTTTATATTGCTGTGATCTGTGGTACTTGAACCATAAGTAATGGAAAGATGCAGTGACACGTATAATTAAAACTCATCACACCATCATACATACAATTTACATTTACATTCATTATACACATTGAGCGATTAGCAAGTGATTTACAGTGCATTGCTGACATACATCATCATCAGTCTGCTACTCCTTGGGTGCCTAACCCGTGATTCTTTAACGCCTTGCTCTACCCACTGAGCTACAGGACCAACTCGCTCTCCCGCCTGGGAATCCGACCCAGACTGAAATCAGTTCATTGATGTTTGTCTGCGTGAAGCTCACTGTCACAGGAAGTGTTAGGGAAAAGCCTGGAGTTGCCTTCAAGTGCATGATACCAGGTTGAATTATTAATTATACAAGGCAGAGGCACATGAGTGGGTAATTACAGATGGCAGATTGTGACAGACGTCTTGCAGCTAAATGTGGGGTGCGATGACTTCATCGGGGCAAACCGCAATTATGACTCTGTCATTTGCATAGAACTGTGATAATCATTGAAAAATATAATTGTTTCCATTCATTTTATCTGGAACTTCAGTGCTTTTTTCATCCTACCTGACTAAGGGCCACTACTCTTTAGGGTATGTTCTTCTAAGAAATAGCAGCCTACTAGACAGCCTACCAGGTACATCAGTTCCACGTAGAGCTCTACTACCCTACCCTAAAGTATAACCTTTAACATGTTTTTCCATAAAGTGGTTTAAGTCCATAATTTAACTTTTACATTACATTCATTCCACACTTTTTCTGAGCTTTCCTTTGAAATCTGAAAATATTTTGAATATTGATTAAACGGTTTTGCAAAAAAAAAGGTGTGTTTTTTTATCATACAAAATGTGGTCTTTGTTCTTTTTTAACAGTGTACCTCTGTAAAATATGACCACGTACTGTACAGCTACAGGCACTCAGCCCTTTGGGTGCGTAACTTCTATATATTTTTTAACTTGTATGAAAAACTCTGACTGTGACTGTGATTGGTGGTCTGTTTTGTTCTTGGGGCATGCTGGTCGCAGCTGATGATTGAACACTCGACAGTCATCATTATCAGCTGCATTTACAGACCAACAACCCATGGTTACACTGATCATATGTTCCTAAAGTGGCCTCTACTCTTGACTCCACATGTCTGTATTTTTATTCTTTTATTTTATTTTTTTTGCAATTAGGTTCAAATCAAAAAGAATCAATACAGAAAGGTGCCATAACCGAAGAGCAGTACAAGACATAAAAATCAATAACTAAAAAAAAAATAGCCTTGAGAGCTAACATCTTTGAGGCCATTTAAATTGCCAACTCCTCTTCACCAAGGTGATTTTTGTAAGGACACAGGCACATTTGTACAGTAAGTCATTTATCCTCCCCAAGAATAAGATTCTTCTGAGTGCACAGCTCTCAAGCATTTGCTAGGAAACTGAGATAACTATTCACGTTGACTGAGCGGGGTAAGACAGGGACAGGCCCAGGACTGATTGACCATTGAGGTTCAGCTGAACTCTACTGTGGATGGCTGCTCCAGAAGGAACTCGCTGATGACTGCTGGAGAGACATTCTTTTGGGGAGGAGGCAAAGCCTATACAATGACTGGTGCAATGCTGATTTCAGGGAGCATGTTTTTTCCCTCCTGGATGTCCCATGAACTGGTCCAGGGCTGATTGCTGGACAGAGTCTCCTGATTGAATGGACGTGTCGTGGCCTCTTGTCAGTGGCTCCTCTTGCTTGAAAAGAATAGGTGATAAATGAACAGAAATACCTAAGACTCGCTGGGAATGACCATATTAGGCTCTGTCTGTCACCTGGACAAAAGGCTTCGGTGGGGATTGAGTGGCACGTTGGGCCCAGCTCTCCAACTTTGATTTGACTTTCCCCAGTGAATGGACAGTGATGTCCTCTGGCCTTCATATGGAAAGATAGCCACAAGAATGGCCGATTTTCCTGGTACAGTGCATTGTACCTTATGTGTCTGTTATCTGTTAACATATGGATGTCAGAATGTCAGAATCTGTTGTTGGATAATTTTGCTTAATGTAAGTATTAAAATGAAAGGATATGAAAGATGTTATGAATGTAAGGGAGAAATCCTGAACATTTACTGAAGAATCTTTTGCTCCCAGAATATCCAACTACAATTCATGAAACTGAAATGTGCTTCTCCTATAAACTCTGGACCTGGCCCTTAGAGCCCTCCGATGTGTTGTTCTTCTGCTATTAGTGAATATGGCTCTGACATATGAATATGAATATGAATACGGCAAAGTGAATATGGCTGACAAGCTTGTCCAAAAGCTTCTATCTTCTGCTTGGTTTGAAACTTATACACAAACTTTGCCAGAAAATTTCCCAGGGAAAATTTAGTTTGTTCTGTATAGACAGGCGGATGGCTGCAATATTGTGTATACAATCACATTTATTACAAAACCAGAACTTTAATACTCAGAAATGCATATGTTTTTAATCTAATGAATGCAAACAATTTAATTTACCATATTTTATTATGAAATTGATAAAATGACCTTGCTGTGCTTGATTTTTACACACATGCATGCATATAAGACATATATCCCTTTAATAAGCTGGTTATGTGATCAAATGATTTTTTGACTCTTATTAACATTTTCTTTGTTGTGCTACATGGGGCTGGAAGACAAAAGCCCGGATCCGCTGTCTCAGAAGCGCAGTACATGCCAAATTACTGTTATTGAAATGACCTGAGATGAACAATTCCTGTCTCAACCGCTATAGAAAATGGGAGTTAATTAATTTGCCTGGAGGAGCCGGATGGCACCCACACAACTGGGAGGTGCCGATTTCATCTAGCGCATCCGTCTGGCGGCCGCGGCCACTCTATTAAACCCGCTCCTGGGGAAGCCAATAGGAGGGGAATATAATTACCGCCAAGGTGCCGGCATCGACGGGGACCTGAGGAATGTCATTTGGGTCAGCCCCTGCCGGTCTTTAATCAGAACCGTAATTTTTTTTAATCAAAGAACACACGTTTGAGTCGTGGCATGACACGGTGCGTCCCGCCCGTTGCTGCGCGGTTGCCGGCGGCAGCGGTGGTAATCTTTTGCATTTGTATTTTATAGTCCTCTCTTTCCTTAATCTGCTGTGTTGTCAATCTCCTCCCTCGGCTGATTACTGCAGTATTTGACAGTTTTGCCTGGCTGGAATTAAATGGGGGACGTGATTTGCGTGTGACATTGAGGCTTTGGCGCTTTAATATGCAGGGATGCAGATGCCCGTCCACCTGACAGTGATGCCGGCTTCAAGTGCTTGTTGTTTTAGTCAGGGCCTGGGATACAGTGTGTCCATGAGATGCCTGCAGTTTTCGTATTTGTAGTTTATGTTGTCACCACTGTTATGGCATCACGGTCATTACAAGGTCATCTCTGCTTTCTGACCCCCATTCAGATGTAGCACCAGACACAGCATTCTTACTCAGTGGCAGTTAGACGCAAAAGTCATTGATTGAATCCCCTCATGTGGCCATTTTCCTTCACGTTAATGAGTCAGTTACTGAAGGAAAGTCCTTTTAAACAATCTTTCTGTCTTTCCGTATATCTGTCCTTTTGTATCTCTCTCTCTCTCTCTCTCTCTCTCTCTCTCTGTTCTATGTATCTGTCCCACTCAGGATTATTCAAAAGGATACTTTTGTTATCAATCAAATCAGGATAACAATCAAATCAATATAGTGTTGGATGAAATTTGAACTTCAATGATGTGCGCTCTCGGTTCACTTTGTCTGTAAAAAAGGACACATCAAAGAAATATTTCAAAGACGTTCCCTCTCCTTTGTGTCTTTTGACAGGGTCAGGTCCTTTTTTAATAACATCCAGACATCATTGTTAATAATCCCATTTTTTTTCAGTATGCCATCTTCCTTTCATATATGCCGGCAATCTATTTTTTATTTTTTTCCCAGTTGCTAGGTTCCTCTTACATCTTTTCACCTGAGGCTGTTTTTCATTAACGCTACGATCATGCATGCCTGCCTGGCCTTTCTGTTTTGGGGGACTCTCAAATAACTTGACTGCCCTGATGTCCTTGCGCTTGAATTCAGTTTCTGACGACTGATCATTTCACGCCACTGATTCAAAATTGCATGATGCTATCCCGTACGATCCCGCATTCCCATTAGACTAATTTGATTTCGCTTTGGAATGTAATCCGATGTATCCTCTCTTCATTCGTCTCCTTCAAGGCCATAATCATACCCTGTTGCCTACAAAGTGATAGATTCTTCTCACATTGTCATCTATCCACAGTTGCACATAAATTGCTATAATTAGTGTGAAAAGAACTATACCGGCTGAGGAGAAATCAGTACCTCACACATCTAACCCACAATAAACTACACCCATCCAGCTCTTTAATCAATAAACTTGTTTTAAGGAAAGCACCTTATCTTTTGACTTCAACATTAACCTTCCATTAACTATCATAGAAGCAGTTAAATGCACCTCAGTCAATAATGCTAATCCTAAAAAGCTCTTGTATAAGCTGTGAAGAAATGTGTATTCATGTTATGGTAAGGTAGAGATCTTTATTATGGGCTATTAGACGTTGGAAAAGTCAATATGGAGAGGGGATATTTCACACTGTGTTGAGTTATGTTGTCGGAGTGGAGTTCTCGCCACTAATTTCAGAGAGAGGTCACGCTTTTTTCCCCGTGGTCAATGCATTTCAGGACATTGATATTGAAGTGATGGGCATAGCCTCTGTTGAGCTCTAACCTCACCTTGTAATTTTGCCCTGTGCAAGATAACTAATGGTGTACATAATTGAACATTACTTTATTTATGGTTTCCAGTGCTCGCGAGGGAATCTCTCGAGGTCAACACCTAATGTCAGTTATGGACACAGGATGAGATTTTTTTTTTTTTAAAACACTTTCACCATCCATAGGCGAAGAGGGATAGAGGCAATTCAGATTCATTTTCAGCCATTAAAATACAGTGGGCATAAAGACAATACAAGCATACATCTGGCCCTCAGACATGTATGGAGTTATATGTGAGAGACCCGCGTGGCTCACTATAAATTCACTGTGTATTTTATAGGCAACATCTTTATAGTATGTAAGAATCACAGGAACACAAAGCCAGCCATGAAAGAATAACAGCCAGCTCTGTTTGAGGTTTGAGAGCGGTCTCATCCTCGTGACGGTGTATGTGGGTGTGGAAGTTGTTAAAAGAGAATGTAAACAACCCACTGCAATCACTGTGGTGCGTATCTGACTGTCATCCCCCAACCCAAAGAAAGACTGTGGTGAGTCATGGTGTTTTGCTGAGCTCTCCGTTTTTTCTTGTTTTTTTTTTTTTTTTTTCTGAGATCTAAAGTATTGTGAGTTCCTACGCCGTTCTTTGTCCCGCACCCAAAGTAATAAGACCCACCTGGTAAATCCTTTTTTAAACACATGGGACATTTTAAAACAATGGAACAGTCTGTGGAAATATCAAGGCAATACAATAACAGTTCATTAGTTACAGTTTCTGAAGAACAGTTAGCTACAGGTGTGAGCCAACTGTTTATACTATACTCTGAGTGTGGGGCCGATGTATGTTTGTTCCTCTGCTATGTATAGAGGTGAAGAAGAACTACTCCATCATGCATTTTCCCCTGTCCATTTATCTTTCATGTTCATCTGTATATCAAGCTTTAACTTTATCTACATATCTGCGCAACTTTTGGAAACATCTAGCTCAGAGGTTAATGTATGCATGCTGCGGGACGTCTGAGATTCAGGCCGGCACTTATACGACTGGATCTGGCCTTTCCCTTGTCACTGTGTAACTGAACGTCAATAAAAGAAGACAGCTGTGTTGTTATTTCATATCCTCAATGAATGGAGTGTTGTATTACATCTTCAATGAATGGAGGAAAACCCAATCAGAGAAGGTTTACAGGAAAGTACATAGAAATACTTGTGTCTTATTAGCTGACTGGTCTCTCTTCAATTGATGGGGTTACTATGCCAAACGCTAACTTACACAGTCAGTGTGAGGAAAAAATACTGTTTACTGATAAAGGGGTTTTCAATATTGAATTGCCATTGCCACTGAGTTGCTGGCATAATGTATGGTGTGAGCCAGGTACGTTACGACAGTCATAGTCTCCTAACAGCCACTCTCCCAAATGAACAACGCCCCAGAAGGCTGCAGGAACACCTGAATTTGTCAAACTGAAAGAGTCGTGTGTAGAGTCAGGATAGTTATCGAACACATGAGTAACCTACCAATTTGCGCCACAGATCACTTGAACATTGATGGAAAGAAACCCTTTGCCATTCACGTAGATATGCCCATAGACCGGGAGCACATGCAATGCAATGTGTTTACAGCCAAGTTACACCCAAGGGCCCTGGCCCCAGGGACCCATAGGCATCCAAGAATGTACTATTTGTCACGTGCTGGGCATCAGGTGATGAAAAAACAATAAACTGCTTGTGAACTAGGGAGGTGGTGAATACATGTATCTTGAGCCTAAAGCTGACTGGGAAACCCCAACCAGTCCTGGGGATGCATTACATTCAGTCATTTAGCAGATGCTTTTTTCCAAAGCGACTTACAAGGATATATACACATTTTTTACATTTACACTGATGGCACACTGCACATCAGGAGCAATTAGGGGTTCAGTGTCTTGCTCAAGGACACTTCGACAGGGAATCGAACTAGCAACCTTCTGATTACTAAATGACTTCTCTACCTCCTGTACCACTGTCGCCCACCTGGATCCAGTGGTGTGAAAGGCCAGTGCTGCTGTTACTGTCAGAGCGACGGGCAGGGCTCTCACACATCGGTGGTGTTTCTCCAGGTCGGGACCAGTTAGATGGCAGATGGAATTAACAGCCTTGGGGGGGGGGGGGGAGTGGAAATATCTCCAGCAGACCTGCTTGCTAAAATCTATTCCATGACCTGTGGACATGGACATTCAGATCATTAATACCCCACATGGAAAACATTTATAAATGTAAAGGTTAACGACTGCTTTACTTATTTTTGCCTAATTTTTGTTGCGTATGTCGGTGCTCCAATAAGCAAGAATTTTCTAAATATCATGAGGCTTTTCAAATATTTCTGATGGAGAAGAATCTGGGTTCAGTCCCTGATAGTTGACTGTCCAGCCAATGCCCCTGCTTGTCACAATCCAAACCTGATTAAAATATTAATGTAATGTCAAGTAATCTGTTCTGTCATTCTGTTATTTCCCATTGAAAATACCAGCAAGGTTCACATCTACCGCATACAACAGCGACCAACGCCTGTAAGTAGCAATGATGAATATCATGCGTTCTGCAAGCTCTGTTGCATTAACAGCAGGGACGTGCGGTCCTATGAGGCAGGTGAGGCAGAGCCTCACCTGTCATCTTGAAAAGTAAAAAAAAATAAATAATAATAATTATAAAATAAAATAAATATTGATATTTCTCTACTAATCTGTGGTATAGGTGTAATTTCGGCATGATTCCAATCATTTCGAGCATTTTTATAATCAAAATCGCTGAATTCGCTGAATTTGCGCATGTCCTATTCAAATAGACGGGAGAAAACAAGGGACGTGCGGTCAGGTTAGGCACCATGTATTGTCTATGGGAGCTAGTGAGGCAGTGCCTCACCTAGGATTGCGCAATCGCTCCAAACTGGGTTTTGCGCATGCGTGCGCATGCGTAGAACCTTTGAGCTGAGCTCAAAACGCATTGGAAAATCATGTAGGTGAGGCACACAGTACCTCTACCTCAATGAAGGGGGCGTGCGAGAGCGCACCTGTCGGGGTTATGCTGGGGAACGTTGCTCTTCTTCTACACTTCTGTGGAATGGAAGATTTTATTGCTAAGCTGAAGCAGTTCTCAAAACTGGACTTTCAGTCCAAACGTGAAATGATTAATAATGGGAGACCCATGCCGGAGCTAAAAGGTATGCTTCGAGCGACGGGACAGAAGATAACTCGATCGACTTCTCACATTCAAAGCCAAATTCCTTTGAACATGTTTGGAACCTCAAGAATAAATTTGGTTTTGAACTTACAGCGGCAGCTCCGTTGATTTCCCATTATTTCTCTTGGGATTGTTTTATGTCTATGTGAAGCCATTTAACATAACGCAAGTGGTTGTGATCACTTTGAACCCAAGACTGCTTTTTATTGGTGAGCTAATTTTGGAAATTAAACTTAAATTGTAGGTAAATTGTGTTTCCTGGTTGCAATGGTTATCCTGTTGCTACGTTAGCTAATTAGCTAGCTAAGGACACTTAATAACCTTACGAGTTAATCGGAAGAGTTCAATTTGCATGAAATGATAGCTGGTTATCTAGCTGATCACGTCACTGCACGTCACTGATTAACAGAGATGTCAGCTCTAAGGGGAAAGGTAGAGGTAGCACCACTAACACACTCTCAACCCCACCACACCACCATCCTCCCCTGACCTGCCAGAAAAGCACCCTCTCTGTGCTCTAGGACCTCCAGATTTGCAAATTGAGCACTGATCTAGCTAAAAAATAAGCACACGGTAATATATTATATACTGTGTAAGGTTCTTCTTCCTCAGGCTACACTTCAGTCGGTCCAGAGGCACAATGGCATTAGCATCTCTCAGTGCAGAGCCAGTCTGAGGGAGCTGGAAACCTAACAGGCAGTTCATCTGCTATTTAAAAAATTAACCTGAAGGAGTGGTGTGAACACCTACTGGGTGATTCATCTAGGTAGCAGGTTCATTAACTGAAGTGCAAGCCATGCCTGTTTCCTGACTGACTGATGTTCTTTCATTCTAGACTGGCATGGCTGACATATTTACGTATCAATGCATTAGTGCCCCTTGATTTGATTGTCAGAAACTTTCACATTTGTATGTCCATTTCACGGCACGGGTTGTGCAAATAGAATTTTGAAAAGCTTTTTGTCAGATTTTCTTTCTCTCCAAAGTTTGCAAACTTTATGTCAAGTGCTCTGTATATTCTATTTAAAATGAATGGGTTAGTAACATAAGCAATCAAATGCATAATGAAAATAACTCTAACATTTCAAAAGCACAGTGGTTCAGTCTAGTGGTTCAGTTTTATAGCAGTGTATGTAGCAGACAAACAGAAATACCACCATAAACATCTCTGGCACACTTTTGCAGATTGAAAAGTCATGGAATGTTTTTAAAGACATGGGTTTCATAAATAAGATTCCAGGTGTCGTAAGGAGAAAGCAATACTTGTGCACATGTGGGTGGAGACACACAAACACACACACAAACACACTCACGCGCGCGCACGCACGCACGCGCGCACGCACGCACGCACACACACACACACACACACACACACAGTCTAGAATGATATGACTATGTTGAACCTGAACCCAAATACAAATACAAACATTTGCCAATTCAGCAGCATTTCTGGAGCAGAAAGAACAATCATTTAATATAGGACTGACTTAGTACTAAAAAAAATCTTGATATGACATGCATGTGAGTTAGTCTTTTACTTACCTATTTACATTGACTGAAGTGTGTAACATGCTGAAATTGTCACCCTTTAGACTTACCCGCTTTTCAGACTGTCACAAAAGTCAACAATAATGAAGAGACAAAATAAAGTCACACTCAGTCTATGGAGCCAAGACTTTCGGAGTGAGTCTGGCCCTAGTCTGAGGAGGGTCTGGGCCAGGTCTGGAACTGACTCTGAACCCCCCACCCCCACCCCCGCCGTCTGAGCACGGCCAAGTTTTAATTCACATAAAATAGCTCCTTTTAGCCTGTCACTGTCTCGCGACGCAGGAAAGTTGGGTTTTTTCATTATGGTTCAAAGGAGTGTGCGTAAAGCGGTCATTGGAAAATTTAAGCACAATTATGGTGTCAGACAGTGGCGGGAATTGCATTCAGCCGCTGAGGCTTCTGTGACAGGTGCATTGTGGGAGAATTGATTCTGACAGAGGGGGGATGAGGGAATTGTCATTGCGCGCCTGCTCCTGCAGCAACGGGCAGGAGGGACGGACAGACGGACGGAAGGGCGTTCGGATATGTGAGCTCGCAGAGTCGACCGTGCTGCATGTGGATCCTTAACTCCCAGTGGCACTCAGCCTAGTGGAGGGTGGATATAAGCCACCACTTCACAGGTCAAGAGCCAGGCCTCTCAGAGGTTACGGTTCAGCCAAGAGGGGTGACAATATTTGTGAAGTAGACTAGCACAAAAACGGGAAAGAGCCATCCTGGATCCCTTCTGTGTGTGTGTGTGTGTGTGTGGGTGTGTGTGTGAGTCTGTGTGTCCGTTTGTCTCTGTGCATGTGTGTGTTTGTGTGCGTGTCTGTATGTGTGAGTCTGTGTGAATGTGTGTGTGTGTGTGTGTGTGTGTGTGTGTGTGTGTGTGTGTGTGTGTGTGTGTGTGTGTGTGTGTGAGTGTGTGTGCTCATTTGCCAATGTGTGCTTATTTTGAAGAAAAAAAAATGTGAGGAAGAGATGTGAAAACGGAGCGTGCTGATGCCTGACCTGTTTGGAATTCGGTCGATCCGGGCGGAAGGCATGTGAAGAGAGCGATCAATATGATTCCCACTGCCTCCATTAGCTTGATTAGAAAGAGAACGGGGCCAGCCGGGGGGAAACAGGCCCCTGCCTGAGCAGACAACTTTATTCCAGGGATTAGACAGGATAGGAGATGGGTCACTGTGAGCGGAGAGAGAGAAGAAGAGAGAGAAGCAGAAAAAAGAAGGGGAGGGAGAGAGAAAGAAAGAGGAAAAGCGAGAGGAGGAACAAGAGAGTGTCTGTGAGGAAAGCAAGTAGAGACAAGAGAGGAGAGAGGGGCATGTTTTTAAAACTAAGGTATTGAAAGAGTCTCTCAGAAGGTCAGAGGTAGAAAAGAGAGAGAGGGGGATGGGGAGGAAGAAGAAGAAGAAGGAGAGAGAGAGCGAGGTGGATAAAAGCTCCCGGCGTGTAGAAGGAGGCTTGCGGCGGAGGGCCCGAGGAGAGCCCGAGAGCCTGACAGGTAATCCAGCTGACACTTGGCAAGCAGCTCGTTGACCAGAAGGTGTCTCTAATTGGGCTATCAGTGGCGTGCTGGTTGGCGCCGAGGCTAATCACAGACTACAAGAGGGCTGTGCGCAGCAGCAGCGGCAGCAGCAGCCTCAGCAGCAGGGAGGGAGGGGGCCAGGCTGGGGCCAGAGTGGTCAGAACAGCCCCTCTCATGGTTCTCAGCTGTCCCTACCAGGCAACACATTGGTGCTTGTTCGGATCTAGCCACGTCTTTGGAAAAAAATCACTAGGAACTTTTTTGTTTTCACTCTTTTTTAGTAGTTTTGTGTTTTGTTTGTTTTGAAAATGCCATTCACATTTAGTTTGTTTGCCTTTGAATTTATCATGCCATCCATATTTTTTAGTGATTCAGAGAGAGAATGAGTGAGTGTATGTGTGTGTGTTTGTGTGTGTGTGTGTGTGTGTGTGTGTGTGTGTGTGTGTTACAGCTGGCTTCTAAGCCACTAACATGAAAAAGGAGGTGTCTAATTAAAAATACAATGTTGTTAATTTGCGCCTCTCCTGTTTGGCGGGGAACTGTAGACAGTGTGCTCTCTCCACCACAGGAGACAGACAGGGACAGGCAGGGACGGTGATGGCGCACTCTACTTTCCCAACAATTATCTGTAAACTGTGTACAATGAGCTGAAAAAGTTCTTTCCCTCCCTCCTTTTCACCTGGGAAAAGGTATTCAGCAGTCAAAGACTATAATGGGCCTGATGTAAAAGGTCAACAATAAAAATAATGCTAAATAAATAAATGAGCCTGTCTTTCTTGCATAAGGTTGAATAATGACCATTTCCCACTTGTGGTGTCTGTCCTAAACTGACCCGAGAGCTGTCGGGGAACAAAATGGCAGTTGAGGGCTGAGGAGTTGGAGCCTGCCCGTAAAACAGTGGCTCTTTCTTCTAGCGTCCGGCAACCTCTCCCATGCCTCTTTCTCTCTGTCTCTGTCTTTCTCTGTCTCTGTCTCTCTCCCTCTCTCTCTCTCTCTCTCTCTCTCTCTCTCTCTCTCGCTATCCCCCCTTACACTGTGGCCCCCTGGCCCTGGGCTCCCAGCTGGACCCTCTTCCAGTGTTCCCCTGGCTGCGCTTTTGGGGGCCCGATTGTCGAATCATTTAAATAGGTCAGAAGTAGCACCGGCCCTCCCAGGCGCACAATGCAGCGAGGAAAGATGTGATTCTGTCTTTGCCCCTGTGACAAAAGTGTTGGGGCTTTTTATGCGGGTCCGAAATGTGATCCGGAGGAGCACAGAAATCCTAAACAATCACAGAGGTCTCTGGAGTGGCTCCGCTTCTCCAGCAGGGAAGCCTCTGAGCCTTAATTGGGCCTGTATTCTCGCAGCAGGGCCGGACAGCCCTCCCTGTATTTTAAATAAAGCGCGAGAGGGGGAAAGAAAGAAAGCAGGTTTCACCTTTTTCACCTCGGGTTTGTCACTTGCCGTTTTTGCAACCTGGCATCATTCAGTCCCCATCAGTTCTTTGTATTTCGTTGTTGTTTTAATGTTGTTTCATTTGTTTCTTAATTACAAATCTCTAATTGTGACGGTGTCTGAATGGTTTTCTGGTTTCCTTTACCTGTAGAGGTTGAAGTCTCGATTTTCTGCCATGTGAGAGAAGTTCATACAAATTGCTGTGTGTGTCGTAAGTCCGCCCTCACTCGATGCTGGCATAATTCTCGTGCAGAAACGTGGCAGCGTTACGAGAGCCCGTAATGAAATGTGTGTTGATCTATGACATGCCTAGCCAAACACTGCTGTCTGACTCCACCGGGGAAACGTTTTCATTATTCGTTATTCGCGCCCTCAATCATTTTAATTAAGTTGTGACAGTACGCAATGCCTTGTTACACACCCCTCTCCAAATGATACACTCTGCTCAAAGCAAAAACAAACCACCTACAAAAAACGCGGTAGATTTGGGGGGGAGAGCAAGGCGCAGAGGAGTCGGAAATTAAAATGCAAATCACCAGTCCTTTGTTTGGCGGCGTATTCGACACGTAATAAATGCCTCCCCAAAAACTCCCGCCCATCCCGGTGGCTCGAATATATCACTTAACAAAACCGCACAGAGCCGGTGGGAGATTAACTCAACTTAATTAGAAATACAATAACCCAGCAGTGACAGAACTCCAAGGTCTCCCGTCACATGGTGCTGCACAGGTGACGATGGCTGGGGCCCACCAGCGCCGCAACCACGCTTTTGCCGAGACCAAGAAAGGCCGACTCCCGAGGGTAATCGGGTGGTTGCCGGCAGTGCTTTGAATCGGCCCTACCTGTTTCTTAATTGCCCCTGTGTGCACCCCCCAACCCCCCCCCCCCCCCCCCCACAATCTCGACCTTGACAATTGAAAGACATAAACTGGACTGCTTACAATGGAGACCCTGGAGAGGTTCCGCTGTCCCCCACACTGGCTTGTTTATAGAGGACAGGCTGTGGGCTTCATTCAGACCTGTCAGCGGCAACAGCCAAACGGAACGGATCCAAGCTGTGTGCTGTTTTGTGTGTTTGTGTATGTGAGTGAGAAAGCATCAGAGAGAGAGAGAGAGAGAGAGAGAGAGAGAGAGAGAGAGAGAGATAGCGAGAGCAAGAGAGAGACAGATACAGAGAGAGAGAGAGAGAGAGCAGAAAGAAAGAGAGATCTGTCAATACAGACACAAGCCTTGCAGGACCTGAGCTGCCACTGAGCCTTAGCTGTGGCAGGTAGACTCTGTTTTTTGTTCTCCCTGAGAAATAAAACAACCCCTCGCCTCGAAGTGGCACGCAGTCGCTGCGCAGCTATTTGTTGAAAAGGGAAACACATGGAACGGTGGCCTCGGTTCAGCTGCACTCGAGGAAAGCCACAAACAAACAAAGCCCAAATGAAAGCATGAATTCATCTCATCTTCAGCTTGCTTCCAGGTGGCTGAGAGCACATAATAGGCACCCAAATCTGCACTGGGGGGAATGGCAAATTGTTTGCGGCTACAAAAGAAAAGGCTCGCACTTCAGAGAGAGAGACAGAAAGAAAGAAAGAAAGAAAGAAAGAGAGAGAGAGAGCATCCAAGTCAGCAAGAGAAAGCGAGAGAAAGAGAGCACAAGAGTGGAGGATGAAAAGCAGGCAGAAAAGCAGGCACAATACAAAAAAAGAAAGAAAAAAGAGTAGGGGAAGGAACAGATGACCAGGTGGTAATATACTTTTGAGGTTTGAAAATGTCTGAGGGGCACAATATGAAGAAAAAAGGGGGTCACAGATGGAGGCAGGTTTTGTATTCTCTTTGCTAAAATGTGGAGCCTGTGCCTGAACAGTGCAGTGTCATCCTGACCTAATTTCACCTAGGACTTGACGCTCGAAAAGCACCAATCAGCCTCCATAATGTTGAGCTGCTTGACGGGACTCGTCTGCACTGTTCAAAAGGTCCTAAGTGAGAAGAGGCATAATGGCGAACAATGCTCTATTTATGGACAATGTCTAAAAACCCTGTTTCTTTTGGAAGCTAACCCCCATCCCACCTCAACCCCTTCATCACCTTCTCTTCTCTCATATTCAGACTGAATGAAGCACAGCCCCTGTAACAAATAACAGTGCAGCATCGAAACTGTGTGTTTATGGCTTGGTATATCTGTTTGGCACACTCACTCTCTCACACACACAAACACATGCACACACACACACACACACACACACACACACACACACACACACACACACACACACACACACACACACACACACACACACACACACACACACACACACACACACACACACACACACACATACAGAAGCTCAGCACTCTCCACAGACCTTTCGTTTATATAGAGTGAGATTCCGCTGCATTTGTTCCACCAGGTAAGCCAATCTCCCCAGGAGCGCTGGCTTTTCAGGCTCAATAGTAAACGTGGGTTTTAATACGCGCCTCCCCTCGGCCCCCCGAAACAGTGCCCTGCGATGGTAACAGACAGTGCTCATTTCAACAACAAAGAACATAGACCTCATTCATAGTAAAGCTGTCTTCTTTCAGAGCGTGCATTCTAAAGCGACTTCTCTATTGCCACCAACCACCCACACACACACACACACGCACACACACGCACGCACGCACACACACGCACACACATGCACACACACACACACACACACACACACACACACACCACACACACACACACACGCACACACACACACACTCACACACACACAGACACACACACACACACACACACACACACAGCTCACTTTTCCCCTGTAGAGGGAAACCGAGTCTGCTCCGAGTCAGTGGTGTTGTGGTGTGAGGGGAGAGAATGGGCAGCCCCCTTAAGAAAAAGAAAGAGAGAGTAGAGAAAGAGAGAGAGAGAAAGAGAAAAAAAATCACTGATCTCAGCAGCACGCCTTGGGGGTGCACATTGCACATTGTCTGTGGCAGTTGGGTGGAAAGACTAGTAAAAAGAGGAGGAGATACATCAAACAGGTGGGCGATGGCATTGTGGCGTTTTTATGAAAGAATCTTTGATAAGGATAAAGGTGCCGTTTGACTAAAGTGATTTCAGATGGGTTTATTGTTGCAGTGTGTCTAAGTTTCACGTTTTAGCACCTCGCGGGCAGCAGCCTGTCTTCTCTCTTTCTCTCTCTCTCTCTCTTTCTCTCTTTCTATCTCTCTCTCTCTCTTGCTCTCTCTGTCTTCCCCCCGGTCACTCGGCTAACAAAACGTACATGTGTTTGTTGCTGAAGGTAAGCCAAGCTGATTTCCCTTCCTGGCTCGTTTGTAGCGGTGTTTGGATGGTGCTGGTGGTGGTGGTGGAAGGGTGGACGGATCCAGTGTGATCCGTCTGGGCTCACAGCCTGTCCTTGTGTTTGGTGTCAGTCAGCAGGCTACTGCTAGCGGACAGCACTATTCTACTGTAACTTTAGCTCTACCTTTAAAGGTGTAGTGCATCAATCATGTTATGACACTGTGCTACAAGTGCAAGTGGAGAATCATGAAGATTCAGAAACACTCACAACATAAAATTCTCAAATGCAAAACACAAAATTGATAAATAAATATTTATATTTAAAATAAATATTTATATTAGAAACTAATATTTACTCTTGAGAATTGTAGTCGGCTGATACACCAATCTAAACCAGTTACAGCAAGTGTACCAGTCTTTTGAGTCATTTGATTTGTCAAGACAAGGGATATTTTTTATGGTCCAACTTTTATGCACTGTTATGTGTGTTGTCACTGAAAACTTTTTTTTGGGTGTGTTGAGTTGAATTAATATTTTGACATCTCCCTTGAAATGAATATTTCTTAGTCAATACATCAGGATTTTTCACTATTTTAACATCATGAATATCATAAAAAAAGAAGGAAATAAAAACCGTACATCTCATTTATGAACATCATTCTCCATTCAAAGCCATGTGCTCTGGCTCTGGTAGAGCAGCGTCCATTAAAGTCCTTCCCATCCAGTCAGGTTCCTCTGGACAGTCTTAAGCATTATCACACTTCCCGAGCGCGGCGCTTTGGGAGATAACCATTGAGTGACAGATGATCTGCAGAAAACAGAGACATTACCCAGAGGCCTGGGTCACCCTGCCATGCTGGGAACGTGGCAAAGGTGATACCGTTCACGGGACAATGATGGCCGGGGCCTTCAGCTCCAGGAAGAGGAGGAGGAAAATGAGGAAGACGAGGAAGAGAAGGAGCCTCATTGGAGGGAGCACACACACACACACATTGTTTTTAATTTGCGCATGAGAAGCGTCCTCTCGCCGACATATCGGACTACAGGATGAACTATCTGAATTATCTCCCGTCTCTCTCTCTCTCGCGCGCGCGCCCTCACAACTGTCCTCGTCCCTGTCCCTGTCCCCAATTCAAACCTCTTGTGGTTTATGTCACTGATATACGGTTTCCAAGCGAGAGCCACCTGACCATGAAAAGAGCGTATGTCTTACCGTTGGGGAGGGGTGGGGGGGCTTGGAGACGCCAGGCTGGCCTGGTTGCTGACAAACAGCTGTTCTTCCCCATTCCGAGGGGGATAGACACAAAATGGGACAGAGACACAGAAAGAGAGACTCTTTGCCGTGGCCTCATCCAAAAAAAAGGCTTCTTTCTTTTGTTTTGTTTACTTGTCTCTTCAGGTTTGAAAGCCCAAATGTGCCTCTGACTAGAAGTCTGCTATCAGATAAAACTTATCAAACACATTTGAATGTTCTTCCTCTCTTACCTTTTTTTCAGGTTTCGATTTCAAAAGGTCTTTTTTAATTTGACCATTTGTGCAGATTCTGTGTGGTAAGGCCTATAGAATGATTTATGGTGACATTTCTTGTTATTTTTTGGTGACATTTATCAGACAGTGACAGTGAATGGAGTGAGTAACAGAGTTCAGAGAAAATTTGCCGGATCCAGTTACAGCAGCCATTGTCGTCAGAGGAGGTGACTAGTATCTGTAGACAGTGACTAGAAAAAAACACTGCTTGTGGGCAAAAGGTGTACTCTTTTTTTCCCCCTTTCTTTTCACCAGTCAGGTTACATTATGACAGAAAGGGGATCTTATCATATTATTGGCTATTTGCCGCAAACTAGTAATTTGTGAAATAATGTAATGCCATTCAGTCCTCGTGTTGTGTGTATTGTGTGCATTGTGTGTATTCAATACTAATTAGCACCATTGTCATGACAAAGTGCTCAAAGCTAAAGACCAAGCAAGCACACACACACAGTCCCCTCTGTTTGTATTCACATAAGAATTCACTGCTCATGAGCTTCAAATGCCACATGCTTTTAAACCTGACCTCGAAATGGGTTTATTCCAATGGTCGCACATCTGCAAACGCCTTCTTTGCTTGCTGACTTGCATTGATCGAATGATGATCAAAACCTGCGGTGCAACTGATGAGGCAGTCCACAATGCATATCTCTTCAAAGGAAAAAGAAAAGAATAAAGCGAAAGGGAAAAAAAAAACTTAAATAAGCGTAAACTGATACAGGCATCAATCAAGTGTCAGCCATGTCGGGGCGCCGGCTGTATGGCACTGTGGAAGGTGTTTGCGGAGGCGTCGGCGCGCACCTCTCCTCTTCCAGCTGTATCTCCCGTGGCAAAGAAAATGTTTCCTATTGTACCCTGCCCAGCCCATATTGTAAGTCCCTTTAAACTTGATATGGTGAGAGCGAATGGAGAAGAGATTCACTCTTAAAAATAGATATCCCACTGAAGGCCGCTTCCATTCAAGAGCATCTCAAAGCTATACTCCCTCTGCAGTGTTACAAGGAGGTCATGTCGCCGGACAAAATAAAAGAGTGAAAAAAAAAAAAACGGTAACTCACACAATATGAAGTTAATCATAGGTTGACATTTCCTCTGTGTGTTGTCACTTATAGAATAATGTTTTTGCGGTAAGGTTGAAATTGAAGGCGTTTGATATTTGATGTTATGGAACAGTTGCTCCATGGGCACCAGTGGGCAAGCAAGACACTTGAAGTGTGAGAGGATTCCTTTACAAATCGGTTACAAGTTACCCACGTCTTACACCTCGCACCACTCCATATTTTATGACGAGGAAAGGCTGACTCGCCACGTGCTGCGGGCAGTTTCTTTTTGTTTTCTCTGACTTCTTTTCGGCCCTCTCTCAAAGACCTATGGTAAGCTAGCCCAAGACCAGTTCTAAATTATGCATCAAAACCCACAGCAACCCCAAGGGGTTCTCTTGCAAACAAACTTGGGTTAGTGTATAGTTGGAGGAAAAGTCAGTTCAAAGACATGTTCAAGGCCGATTGAGTACTAGAGTTTTGTTTGTTCTTTTCTAATAGTGACAGGTCCATTTGTTAATACTGTGCTGATGCAAAGTTTGGATTATCTGCAACAAATCCCCATCTCTTGCAGATGTACTGACAGTCCATAAAACAGGTGAGACATGACACTTTTGTTCATTTTGTAATTTTTTCCCCCCAAAAGATTATATTGCCTTTAGTCCAGCTTTGGTATACAGATTTACTGGAAATCTGTGTTTCTGTGTTTGTGAGATGTAAATACTGACAAAGTAGCCATGCGAGTATCAACTGATGACAGTGTTTCTTTGCTCTGGTACCTTTGCCCTAAAAATAGGCCCACAGAGAACGTTGCTGTGCAAATGTAGATGATGGGGAGTCTGAGATTAATCTGAATTAATTAATCCATTCATTCTCAAAAGCGCTTTAGATGAGTATTAATTATGGCACACATATTCATGGCTGTGCCTGGCAGCTTCTCACTCTCTTTCTCTCTCTTTCTCTCCCCTTCACGCTCTCTCGTTTATATATATATATATTGAAGCTCTGTAATACCTTTTTTAAAGGTTCACTCTAAAAGAGTGTGTCTTTGGCATACAAGTGGCCATTGTGTCTGCTCCAGGGGGGTTCAGGCCCTGGGCTCTATAAAGCGCCTTGAGACAATTTTATTGTTTTGGCGCAATATAAATAAAATTGAATTGAACAAGTTCTTCGTATTCGCTCTTGCTTTCCTTCTGTTTGTGTCAGTGTTCAAATATGTAATTTAATCTGAACCATTTTATGCCTAAAGAATTTAAAAAAATTATGTCAAGACTAAATTCTAAATATTTATCTATAACTGATAATAGTTTTTGGATCACAATGCTAGTTAGCCAATTCAGCATCAAGCGTGCTTTATTGGACTCCACAACACATAATAATAACGCAGTACTGTGATTCAAAGCAAAGCTACTCATCTAGCACACAAATACATTTCAGACAGATTCAAACAGTGTAGTTTACGGTGATGAAACTGGCCTTAGCCTTTGTCTCTCATCTATCCACTGCAGGCCTCAGACAACAGTGGCGGATCGATACTGGCTTGAACCTATGGCTCGGTATAGATTAGATTTAGCCAGTGATGTCATGGAACATCTTTCACTTACATCATGCTGAACATGTCAGCATGTGAAGATTTACAAAAAGTGGACAAGAAAAGAAATGAATTTGAACAATTCTTGACCAAACAGCAGACCTGAACATCAGATCACTCCGTGAAGATCACTCAGTGAAGATCACTCAGCGATGGCCTTCTGCATCCTACATCTCCTGTCTGACACAATCGAGGCCCCTGCTTCCACAGGACGCCGTTCAGGTTGAGCTAGCCTGTCTGTTAGCTAACCTGCTGCACGACTGGCAGGAGCCGAAGGAAACAGGCATGGGGCTTTGCGCTGAAGCTTAGTGTGGCGTTGCTCCTTATGAAACTGAACCTCCATGTATTCCTCTTTTGTGTATGTGCATGTGTGTGTGTGTGTGTGTGTGTGTGTGTGTGTGTGTGTGTGTGTGTGTGTGTGTGTGTGTGTGTGTGTGTGTGTATGCGTGTGCCTCAGTGGTGTGCTGCACACTTCCTGAGCCCCCCAGGTCAGGTGGCCCGATGGCGCGGTGTCATAATTAACCCGCTTTGAGTCGGCTCATCTTTCCGGTGACATTTAGCCCCGTGTCCTTTCTCTGTGCCGCTAATGCCACTAATGTATCTCTGTGACAGCCGCGGACCAGGGTCCCCCTCTCACCCCGCCCCCCCCAGCAGCCACCCTCCGCGAAGGGGAGGCTCGCTCGCTTTTTCGCTCGGCCCTAAAGGGAGGGCTAGCGTCGGCCACTAAATCCGTCCACAATGGTAAGTGTTTGTTGATTAAACACGAGGTGGACGGTGGCTGGCGAGGAGCGGAATGGAGCGGAGCGGAGGGGAAGGAGGAGGAGGAGGAGGAGAAGGAGAAGGAGGGGAGGAGAGGCCTCAGCCATTGTATGCAGATGTGTGGCAGGGTTTCCTTGGCCTTAGAAGACGATCCCTGCTCGAGGGTTTGTGTGTCTCTGTCTCTCTCTCGTCTCCTGCAAGTATCTCTTTTCTTTTCTCTGGCATTTATGGTTGCGGAATGGTTGGCAGCAGCTCGCCAATGATGCAGCTCTTTGGATGATTCGCTGTCTTCCTCTCGTTTCATTGGGAAGGGGGGGGGGGGGGGGGGGGGTCATTTGTGGGATTGCTCAGTGGCCAAATTCTTTGTACGTGTTTATGCTTGTATCTCTCTCTCTATCTTTCTCGCTCTCTGTGTGAGTCTGCCCGTGTGTATGTGTTTGTGTGTGTGTGTGTGTGTGTGTGTGTGTTTCTGCGTGTGTCTTCCTGTGTGTGCATGTCTGCAGTGCAGTCACATAGGCTTTGGGTTGGGCCAAGGGAGATGAGAGATTTTGAAAGAGAGTGTTTTTTGGGGCATTGTTTCAGTGAAGATGCTGACAAGCTGATTGACGGCTCTTTGTTTCTCACAGTTCATGTTTGAAAAGAGTCAGTCTCTCTAGCGGAGGCGGGGTTTTTTTGTGAGATAAAAATACCTTATAAATATTTATTGCAAATGTAAAATATTTAACTAGGCAATTTACCCTAAAGTCTGCTTACCCTAGCTTCTAAATTCTAGAAGTTTTTTTGAGCTGTGAAATATCAGAAAGTGTTTTTTTTGTTTAATATCTCAACATGTGGTTGTGCACAAAGAAAAGAAATTCCTTTTCCTCAACATTGACCACATGATGCAGGCCATAAGTCTGTGTGTATGTGCGCGCGTGTGTGTGTGCCTCCTGTAGTTTGAAAAGTCTTTGTTGTGCCAGGTGTAATTGCCTTTTATCTGCTCAGAGGAGATATGTGATATCAATTTATGTTCTAGTGGGACTCCACTTATGCTTGTCAGAAAATCTTTAATGTCTAACCAATGCATTATTGAAAATGGATCCTCAGGGTTGACTCTGTGGCGAATATTAATGGCACCTTTTAGAGGCAGAGCTGGAAACTACTGGTGTCGATTAATACCACCTACCTCCTGCCTATCCTCAGCCCCAAAATGTGTCTGACTCAGATTTCTCCTCCGCGTTCACCTTCAAACGGCAATTATGCCCGAAGACAAATGTGGCGTGATACTCAATGCTCGCCTGGTTTATTTTAGATTCTTTTGGTTGAACCAAAGCCACATTGAGCTATGTCTGGTCCCAAGTGGTGTAAAAATAAAGGTGTGAAAGGCACCTCAATTACATATAGAAAAAAGAAATATAGAAAAAAGAAACGGCAGAATGTACCACCACATGAAATGTGGAAAGCCTGTTTGACGAATACCTCAAGAGTCTTCAGAATAAATGAGATATACCTTTTTTTTTCACCGGGTCCTAGTTGAACTCACTTTCTATTCATCACATCCTTAACATAATATTGCTCAGGCAATACAGGCCGATATATATTAGGCGGCAAGTCAATTTTTCAACCAACAACCCGATTCAAAAAATGGTTGTGAAAACGAGCGTTGCCTTGCACCTTGGGTCATCAGACAATACGGTAGATTGCGAGGATTTCTGCTGGTGAAAAAAACATTGAAGTCATTTACATTCAAGCATAGTCTATTTGAAACGATAATAGAACCAAGGCATTATGCACAAGATGCCGAGAAATGGAGAAATTACACAGCCTTTTTTCTGCTTTGAGGTTGTTATTTGTTAAGAACTGCAGTGTTAAGTGTAGAACAATTACTCCTACTCTGTCTCTTGCGTACCGCAAAGCAGCACAGCAATTGGTCCCCTATAGCTCCGCCAGCTAGCACACCACCACACTCCTGGAGACCTCTACCCCTCTCACACAATATCACTGTCAAAACACACGCTGGTCCCACTCCACAAGACCACGCATGGTTAGCAATCCAATAGTAATATTAGAGTGTGTATAATCCAACATGGATCTCACCGGCAGACTACTCATGGGGTCCGTCCACTCAATGTAATACAGTCTTACAGCCTGTTTGGAATAGTATTTTTGTGCTGTATTTCTAAAAGACATCAAGCTGAGGTAAATTGGAAATGTACTTTTTTCTGCTTCATCATTCTCACCAGTTCATAGACGTTAAAGTCCACTCATAAAGTAGTGTACTCTGGCCCTAGTCTCGTACAGATTCACACCATTCAATAACCAGATCCATTCAGTAGTATGTGGCTATCAGAGAAAAAGTTTTCTTTTTGCCTAGATACTTAACCTACTTGTGAAGAATGAATCAATTGTGTTTGATGTTAGATGTATGTGTATGCATTTTATATGCTATATACTATATATATATACAGTATATATATTAAGAGATATGTACAGGAATGGTTATAATATTTATGTTATTTCTGTAATTTAATTCTGTGATGACCTACCAAACCTTTCGTATATGAACAAGGCGTATACATTCATACTTACGGCCCTTTTCTCTCTCTTGTTTGTGAGATTATAGACCTCCCCTTGGTTGCATAAGACAACCTTTTTGTCACCGCTCCTTTCAACTGGGGCTTTATCATATAATGCTGACACATGAGAAAAGTCCTCCCTTCCCTTGTGATGGCCAGCCCAGACCCTGGGGTCCAGAGGATGGCACCAGGCCCGAGGCTCCTTTCCTTTTAATTTTTATCAATAACCAGACGCCGTTGAAAGACGTGGCCATTGTGCCCCGCTGATCCATTCAAATGGCTGTCCCTCCCTGGTGAACGGCTTGTTGAAGCATCACATAAAGGCCTGGTGGGCGGGGGTGGG
The DNA here is from genome assembly GCF_900700415.2 of Clupea harengus. Taxonomy (NCBI): domain Eukaryota; kingdom Metazoa; phylum Chordata; class Actinopteri; order Clupeiformes; family Clupeidae; genus Clupea; species Clupea harengus. The sequence continues at coordinate 16,523,975 of NC_045158.1, read as the reverse complement.
GGTGGGGGGGTGGGGGGGTGGGGCAGGATAGGGGCATGTGGTGGCGCACTAGGCGAAGAAAAAGTGACACGGTTGTCATTTGTGCCGTTAAGTTTTGGCACATAGCCTTTTAAACTCATTGCGAGTTTCTTCGGTGTGGCCGTCGTCTGTGCTGCGGTAGAAGGTTTAAAACAATTAATGCAATGTTTTTATGGCGGCAGAATAATGATTCAGAGAGGGGGGGGGGGGGGGGGGAATCTGCTGTCAAGTCCACAGACGATTAAATTCATGCTGCCCTGAATAGATGGGCCTCTGTGATCACCCTGAAAGCTGAGCTCTCCACTGTCAAAAGACGAGTCCAGAAAAAAAAGAAAGGATTACCTCAAAATCAGTTTCCCCTCTCACTCACTCTCTCTCTCGCTCGCTCTCCCTCTCTCTCCCTGTTGCCCTCCCTGACAAGAATGCCAAAGCAGGTCCCCTGGTCCTTAAAATAGATCGCTAATAGCCCATGTCACTCAACTGTTGACAAGCAAGGGTGAGAGGCCTACAATCTCCCAGTGCAGTATCTGCAGCCAAAACACAGGTCCTTAAGAAGAACAGAAGCAGAGCCTGCCTCCGCCTGGAGTGCGAGGAAAGACTCCCTCTCCAAAGGTAAGTGCAGCCTCTTCGCATTTTGGGATGGGGTGGGGGTGATGGTAGTGAGGGAATAGGGTGGTGCAGAGCGGTGGTGGGGTTTCTTCGAATGGTCCGTCGTCTGAATTTCACTTTTTCTATGCAGGAGTAGATAAGGGAATGATCGTTTTGTGACATTTCAAAGCATAGGGGCATTAATGACCTAAAATGAAAAAAGCAAATTTGAATCAACCTTATAGCAGAACTATATACACAAAGGCTTTTTTTTTGTCACCTCAAAGCTCTCAAATCACAAACCTTCCATCTTCACATGCTTTTTACATTGCATGTTCATGTGACCGAGAATTATGATGCCTGGCGGTTTGCCACATTATCTGTGACATCTTGACACGTATTCACAGCGAAAGGGGTTGAGCCTTGAATACCAAGACACTGAATACGCATTTATCCATGCCTCACAAAGCTGATTAATCTATTCTAACAACCACCCCATGCTTCGTCACTATCCACCCCCTTACCTTCAGCATCTACAGCTTCTGCGTGGTTCCCAACTCTGAGTGTAATATTGGGAAGTGGGGGTGCAGTATCTTATCCAGCAGGAGGCTCTGGCTGCAGGGTCCAATCCGTGGCAGATGGTTCTTATCTGTGTCGGCGGCGGTGGAGGGTGAGAGGGCTGCCTCCAGTCCATCTGTAGGAGACGGCTGGGCCCAGACAGACAGGACCACCATGGAGGGCTAAAACAGGCCACTTCTCCAGGCCCGATACTAGCGCAGATCGCTGGCTAACTTGAACAGATGTTTTCCTGGTCTGGTTTAGATGTGCCCTGATGTGGGGTTGTGTCTGAACCCATGTTCGGCTGGTCTCTGTGGATCTAGGCCACGTCAGGGGTGAATGTGTCTGAGATTCAGCCGGGTTCTGGGGCTGTATTCTAAGATTGAAAACGTGTGGATATGGATCACAATATCGAGAAAATGTCCGTGTCTCTGGAGCCACTTGACACGGGTGTGGATCTGGATCAGTTCTGGCAGATGACAGGGGTCTGTATGGTCTGTCATCTGCTCTGTGTAGCACATCAGAGCCAGATCAGTTCCACATTCTGCTGTAATCTGGCACCAGTTTCTTAGGCTGGGTTCACACTGACAGGCCAAAACATTTTTTTTTTGCATATCTGATCACAATCCGACTTTCCTGATTGAATGTCCTCAATATGTATTGCAAGTGATCAGTTCCAATCTGTGTGTCCGTGAGGCAATCACTTTTGGTGTAATCTTCATTGGTTGCTATAGTAATGACGTTAGTGACATTCTTAAACCCTGACACACTCCCTCATCTGCTCTCTACCAGAGACTCACGCACTCACAGGTTCACTCGCACACACAAACTCTCTTCCATTCACACATTTACATAACATACATACTCCAACCGTTCTCTGTTGCCAGCATTTATCTATATATGCATCCACAACCAGTAGCCCATAATAGCCCCTAGAAATTTACATTTCTGACTCTGAAGTTTGAAGTACAATCAGTTTTCTTGTTTAGACTTCACCAGGTCGTCGTGTTCCTTTTATGTTGTGGTCTGTACTAGTCCGGACTGTAACGAGGACATAGTGTGGAGTTTTTGTTAGAATCAGAATCAGAATAATCTTTCTGTCTATGGAACCAATCTGGAATTGCTAGACAAATTGTTGCTGACCATCAATAACCCAGTTCGTGCCTTATGGTATGAGCCATCTTTATGTCCCATTGCAGACCAGCATCAGTTGTCCAAAATATTTCTCCTAAATAAAGCACTTTCGCTCTTCACTTCGACAACGTCTGTCACTCAAACTGCAACCTTTAACCCTCACATTAATTGTGTAAAATTGGTTAATATTTGCTTTTAACCCTTTAAGGGGGTACAAATATGTGATTAAAATGTTGCAAACTGAAAGTTCCATTTGATGATGCAATAATGAACTCAAGGTACCGTTATTGGCATTCAATGCAATGCAAATTCTGTACGGTATAATTCTGGAATGACTAGCGATATACAGCAAATGATTATACAGCCCCAACTGATTATTATAATTCTCAGCATATAGAAGCTAAATTTATGGTTAATGAAACAGTATTCAAAATCAGTCGACAGTCTTCAATTATTGTGTTCACTAAGCTACATAACTTCCCCAATCAAGGTAGAAAAATGTGATTAAAATTTGATTTGAAATTTAGGACTAGAGTTAAAAGTGTTAAAAGACTGGTGTTACCAAATTCCCCATGCTTTAAGTAGAAAATGATACAAGGACCTATTAGAAGGCTTCAGGGTAATAGGTCTTCTTTGGTAGTATTACAAAAACACCTTGATGTTAATTCTTTGTGTGAGAAAGCTGGCCTGTGACAACAAGTGGTGTTACACCTACATAGAGAAAAAAGCTTTTAAATCTTGTATGATGTATGTATAGTTTTTGCCGTTTCCAGTGGACTAAAACAAATTCAAATTTGTCTCCAACATTGCAGGAATATTAGAGGCAAATTTGGTTGGTAGTAAGACAGTTAGATGTAAATATTTTTTTGACAACCATAATGTTAATAAATAGGTGCGGATCCCAAATTCGCTGTTAGCAAGAGTGATTTATGCAGAACAGCTTGCGAGCACCTTGCTTGTATCAGTCGCACAGTGATATTATGCTATAGGCTACTTGTGATTTAAAAAATATAATATATATTTTGTTGTTTCATACACTGTAATGTCTTCTGACTGCATTTGACAAGCTTGTCTACCCCTCAACGCATTAGATTTCCCCAATGCAAATAGTTTGATGGTATGTAGGCTAGCCTATACATTAAGTTATGGAAATCGATCGGCTCTGAGGTTCGACACCTCCAACACCTCAGAACAATACATAGGCCTTAAAGCAAATCAATCCTGCAAAGAGTCCTGCTCATAGAAAGCCATGTCAAACAACGTTGTTACTGTCTCTCCTCAGCGGTTAAAATCATAGATATATATAAAGGCTAGATGTCTCGTCCAACGGAGTCGAACGTCCGCACATGGCGGCCATCTTGCCCCAGGCAGCTCGCTCACCCATAACATTGTGTTGGTAGTGGTATGTACTTTTTAAATAACTATAACTTGCTCAATTTTCAACGGATTTACAAATGGTTTGGTTTCTTACCAACGTTATTAACGTGGTTATAATTCGGGATGCTTTTTTGATATTTTTAAGAAAATAACATAATTATTCATAAGTATGCAGTGTCATAACTACATCTCTGACGTTTATAACAAACCAACCCGTTTAAAAATCGGTTGAAAATTGAGCAAGTTATGGTTATTTAAAAAGTACATACCACTACCAACACAATGTGATGGGTGAGCGAGCTGCCTGGGGCAAGATGGCCGCCATGTGCGGACGTTCGACTCCGTTAGCTGGCAACGTGGACGAGACATCTAGCCTTTATATATATCTATGGTTAAAATGAACCCCTGTAGCGCTGTAACACCTGTAGCAGGAGTCACCTGTTCATAGCTCATAACAATAACTGAGCAACTAAAGAAACCCAAGTTTTTGAAAATATGTCTTATGGTTGATGGTGTGTCCTGTGCTGGCTACTTGGTTGTTTTGTATTTTATTAACATTAATTACCACCTAAGCAGTAGGTGTACGAGTTACAAGTGTGACCGTTTAGACAATAAAGTCTTTATCAGAGATATGTTTCAATTGTTAACTCGGGATAAATTGTTTATTTGAAAATTTCAACAGAAGAGATAAGATGGTGTAGCCTACAAACTCCTGTGATGGGGTATCATTAGCATTCATCTGATATGCTGCGCTAATCAGCAAAGTAAAATGAATGCTGATTTTCAACATCGGTTAGCATTATACTAGCAGCTTGGCAACTCTGTCACTTGCTATGTGACTGTTTATGGGTCATCTTTTGATTACCCTTCAAAACGATACAGACAGGCAGGTCCTTACCTGGCCTGTGATGTATTGTGTAAAAGGCAATGTATGAGCAGATATGTGGACAACTATCGTGATTTGTTATCTGCTCAATTAGCTAAGTTAGCTGTTGGCTGGTACCGATTACTAGCTATGCTAGATAGCTATTTCACTAAGTTGGTGGGTTGTTATTTCAGACATTACCTAGACACTTTGAGTTTTATCCACACAAGCAGAGCATCAGCTGGAATGTAGGCTGTTAACAAACCAATAAGTGTTGGTGGTTTTTTCACTATACAAATACAGCAATGAGTGACCATGAAGTGGATTCAAATCTTGGGCGCAATGAAAGCAAATAGTTTGGGAAGATCTCTGATAGGCTAAATGCGGACATCAGTTGGGTCACCAGCTGTACAACTACCATCGGCTGAAATATATTAATGGTGTGGTTTAAACCGTTCTGGAAAACCGTGGTTTGAATGGTTCAGGAAAATCTGTCATAACCAGCCAGATATGTCCTACACATAATGCTGACATCAAGTGAAATATAGATTGTTTTTAATGGCTTACTTTAAAACAAAGCCTTTGGTCTAGGTGGCTGTGGTCGACTGCTGGGCTGGCAGAGCGAGCAACGTCACAATCGGCGAACGTTCAACCGTTCATTTAGATGGGGAAGAAAGAGGGAAGAAAACGACAATGGCAAAAGAATGACAACGGCTTACTAGCAAACTACATGGGATCAGGGCGCACGTGTCAAATGTGGAGAAGTGTCGATGTTTCAAATGTGCTAGGAGCACAAATGGCGCCAAAAACCAGGTGGAATAAGAATAAATAATAAATTAAACTTAAGACTATCAATAGCACACTAAAAACTCACTCCTCAAAGGAATAATGAGTGTCTGGTTCATTTGAGTTAAATATCCAAATCCAGCTTCTATCACACCATGAGAATCCCTCTAGTCACTGTCCTCAGGGAGAAACCGGGTTTCTCTGTCTTGGGATGATAATGACATGGTGAACGTGGTTACTTATCACTTGTCAAATAGATCCAATATTTCTGTATCCTATTCATATGATTTGGCTGCCATGTGTCTTCTGAACACAGTAATTATCCCAAAGGAGGGCGAGATTACCGTAGGCAGTCAGTCTAATTGGAGAATAGGTGTACTTACCTTCATGTCAATGCCCTTAACTTCTCAAACACCACCTCTCATTGCAGATAAAGCAATAATGAACTGGGAAATAAATAAACACTGCATCATTGACCCGTCTCGCCTTTGTTTACTGAGCTCTTCTGTTGTCCTGTCGGTGTGTCATCTTCAGCGAGCAACAAGTTCACGAGCAGAGGAGTGTGAATGGGATGATCAGCTGGTTTTCCATAGCAGATAATGCTCTCCATGCCTGTCAATAATTACGCTGTTTGAGTAAACTACTTGAACATGCAAATGATCAGGGCATTGCGAATCACTCAAATTGCAATTACCGATGTAGCCCTGAAACCCACAACAAGCCGGACACTTCAAAAACTTGAAAACAGCTTGACTGTTTGCCAGATCCAAAACAAAACAAATTCCCGTTTTAAGAGAAGGCGGGACTACTCGCAGGCCAAGTGCTGCTTGATGAAGATAGGAGATTTAACTGCATGAGGTGAACTGGACGACCAGAAACAAATCAACTTGCCTGACTCATCTCTTACACATTGCTCCCTTCCAGTTTATGTTTCATTAAAGATTAATTTTTTTGGACAAGCCATTACTAATGATAGCGATGAACCTATATTCATGCCACCTTGGCATCGTTTTAGGTAATACATTTTTTTTTCAGCGGTGGTTGCAGATGATCTCAAATGTAATTTACTAGCCACTTCAATTACAATTAGGGGCAAGAGACATAAAATATAACAAGTCATGAAATGGATAATAAAGTAGGGAAGGAATTAATTGCATTAATGTCTCAGTGAATTCTGTTTAATGCACTTTTAGTGGAATGAGCATGTATTAAAATTGTATGGCACAAGAAACTAGAAGACTTTATTAGCTGTTACGCTTAAACTGGAGGCGAAATATGGTGGGTAAAATTATTATGTACAATTTGAAATGCTGAATTCAGTAACATTGTTCTTCAATCTATTGAACAAATATGAAGCTGCTAAGCATGCTGGTACTTTCAAACTGGGTCAAATTAGCCAGTAATGCATAGTGTCACAGGGCTTTAACCAAAAGAGCAGCCAACAGTCTGCTCTGCTATTCTTTCTTCCCTCTTCTCTTTCTTCCTTTCTTTCTTTCTTTTTGTCTGCAGTATTTCAGCGTGTTCCTGTAATCGGGAGATGAAATCTCTCCTTTATTTGGTTCTATACTCCTCTTGAACAGACGGGCACCGTCAGCGCTTTGGGTAGCATTCATCCCTCACTGAAAGCCAGACAAAATGAGCTTAAACACAGACCCATGGGGACCAGGGTGGTATGGATGAAAGACACTCCTGTTTAACCATCTCACACACAGAGAGAGAGAGACACACACACAAAAACGCGCTCCCTTGCACATACATCATCAATGAGGTTTGTGTGGCGATTGACAGTTCAAACTATATTTACAGAGGCGTCCAGGCAGTTAGTTGTCTGTCTGAGGATGCCTGGTGAAAGCCCTGAGTTACCGGCTGCAGACTGAGAGAAAATGATATAGCTCCAGAGACTCACAGACAAAAGGTTAAGAAATCCTATTTTTGGGGAGGACAGAGGGGGCAGGGGGGGCAGGGGGGGTGCGGTGCTGAAGAAAATGTTGAAAAATAGGTTATGGCTGCTGAAATGATTTAGTTGATTGACTTGTGGGAGGTATCATGGAATATAATTTATATCTTTCATTGTTCTGAGGAAAATGGGATGAGCCATGGACTATTCCCATATGAAGGTGACATACCATTAGCTACTGGCTGTTTTTAAACACGGACTGTGAAAGTGATACATACCTATGAATTGAATCACGCCATGTTTAAATACAATAACTTTTATTTGTATGTGCTAGTAAAAGGCCAAAAAGATGCAGCTACCGATTCTGATGACATAAATGCTTGACAATCGTGTAGATCTTTATAGATCACAACCCTTTACGTATCTTCAGTTAAATGTGAGAGTAACACATGCTCTAGTAAAGAGATGTCCATCTGTGTGTGTTTGCGAGTGTTTGTTTGTCTGGCTGTGTATATTGATGAGTGTTACACGGACGGGACCATTCTTTGAGTTGATACGCCCATGCAAGCACATGTATGAGTCACTGTGAGAAAGTGTGTGTGTGTGTGTTTGTGTGTTGATGGAATTTATGGGTTTTTGTTGGTGCATCTATGCTAGCTTGTATGTGTGTGTCTGTGTGTCCGACTCAAATCTCTAGGCCCTGTGCACCCGTGTGCTTTGGTCGGGCTGGTCCCAGTCCCCTGAGGCCCTTCCTATGGAGACAGGCCTTATTAGATTTGCGCTGCTGGGATAGCCCAGTCTAGCAGAAGTGGAGAGCAGCATATGGACTCAGACTTGTGTCCCGCCTAATTATAGGCATTATCTCATTTGCCATTGTAAGGGACTGTTGTGCCATCTTCCATTTATTTAATTATGCTTTTCACATATTGGCAGGGACCATTTGGTCTGCAAAAAAAAAAAAAAACATGTTTGGGGGGGTGTTGTTAGAGGGGTTTGCGCTGTTTTTGTATTTAAAAAAAAGGGGGGGGGGGGAGGGACTACCCAAAGAAATCTGCCTTTTGAGTAATGTTGAGCAATTTGTCAAGCAATTAGCTGTGCTAATTAAATTTTTGTAGCTCTAATCAAACGAATATGCTAAAACATTCTTGCTGCCACCAGTCCAGTGTCTGTTCACATTTAACTTGATGGTTTAAAAGAGGCTTCTCCTCTCCTTTCCACTCCACTTGATCACCTCATTTGCATTTTATATTGGCAAATCAAATTACGCACCCGTAGCTTTTAACTTGATTGACTATGGCCAGGGCTGCTCGGATGGGACTTTTTCACTGAAAATTAGACCAATTTTAATGCGAGCAGAGCCCAGGCTCCCTTGTATTCAGCAAATCACATTCACTCAGCTAATTAAAATGATTTCTCCCCCGCTCCAGCCATGTGTATGCCAGGGTTTTGATAGATTTGCCCACCTGGTGTTGCCTGACTTTATTTCCAGGAGTTGGAGATGGGGGCTGGTCCTCTCACCTGCTGCACCACTGTGGGTAGATGAGACCACTGAGGCTAGACCAGACTAGCTGTTGATTTGTTTATTTTATTCAGAAAAATGAGGAAAACGTTACATGTACTTGCTGATTCTATTGTTCTGTTTTGTCTGTATATAAATCTGTGATGGTGTTTTTTTGCCGTATTTGCTATCTTGAAACAATACGCACGCGGGTTTTAACAACTGAGGTTTTTTTTTTACCCCCTACAAACCACAAACCATAGATGCAAGTGTTATTTGCATAATCTGTCATCCAGTAAATGCACGTGTTATCCATTCTACTCTCTATTTTTCACAAGTGCATTTTAGACCAGACGTTGACATACATCCCTCGTAATCGCTTGACAGTGGTTTATCTTAAGAAAAAAAAAATCTGATAAAATGTCACTCAGGATATGTATATGTTAGGAAAGAGAGAGAAAGAAAGGGAGAAAGAGATGAAACGCACAGCAGAGAGAGGAGGTGGAGGCAAGATGTCGTCGCTGTGTAATCCCCGCAGGCCGTAATAGGTGCAGCCCTGCAGCATTCAAGCATTTCACCCCCACACACCCCCTGTGTTCTGACAGTCAGCTTAATTGCAGCTTTTAGGATCATTACTGTTCCAATGTGAATGTCAAAATGGACGAGGCTTCCAGCCCCTGTCCCCGCCACCACCAGCACTCCACCACAAACAAGCACCTACCATTTTGACGACACAAGTAAAAAAAGAAAAAGACTACAGAGAGAAAATATATATATATATTTATCCATTATTTATATATCTATTAAAATCTTCCTTTTTTTGTCTGCTTCCTCAGTCAACATAGTAGCTTCAGAGAGAAGGAAACTGCTTTTCCAGATATAGAGCAAAATCTTTGTTTTTCTATGACTGCATTGAATTTGCATGTTTAAAATCTATGTGAATTTATGAAAATAAAAAACCTCTTAGTATCAGTGTTTATTTTTGTAACTGTTTCCTCGGAAACACCTGACTGTTATTTTGTGTCATCAGGGAATGGTGAGACATGAAGGAAGCATACTTAGCATGATTGCTAATTAGCCACAGAGAAGCTGACATTTAAAGGCGCTTTAACTGAGTCAGCTGAGAGATCTCTGACCCGTGGGCTCTAACGAGGGAATTTGATTTCTAGGCCAGGCTCATCTGCTCCAGAGGGTCCTGCTAATGCCCCTGATTTCATCAGGCTGGCAACAGCCACTGTCAATAACAAAAAAGCCCCCAAATGTATGATGGAAACATATTGGCACGTTTTAACTTGTTTGGTTATTTAACTTGTTTGGTTATGCTGCACAGTAAGGGCATATGTCTGATCCTGTTTATATAAACAGAATGTATGCTATATATTGGGTTGTTATTTATCAGTAGTTTAGAATATCCATGTTTATAAAATGATCATGGTTTTTGTAGAATCTCCTTCATCTGCCTCCTTGTAATGTCATGCTACCATACATTTGTGTGCGTCCTTTAAATTAAATTTGGTTAAATTAAAACGATGAATTGCTCCTCTTGTAAAATCAATTCACTGGTCTGAATGTTCAAGTGATATGATCTTATCATTTCAAATTCTTGAATATATCTATAGTTGAAAACCAGTTTCCCTCCCCTTTATCCTGTGTAGCAGCTCATAAACAGAGCTTGTCCGCTCAGTCAGTTCTGCTAGTGTGCCTAAACACGCTCTAAGCCTATATGACACCTCTCTGTCTATCACACAAATTGAAGAGGAAAGGAATCAATTTCCTACCATAATATGCATGATGGCTAAGTGCCTGTTCAATGGTTTACAGTCAAGCTTATTTTTGTTTTCTGTTCCCCTCCCCCCCACTCTCTCAATTTTTTCCGCCTGTTGTAATAGTAACCTAGGCCCTCCAAAAAGAGGAGAAGATATATATATATATATATATATATACAGTATTTATAAATGGCTGGTGGATTAGAAACAACACAAGGTCAAGGCTGAAAGGCTTTGGTATGAGTTTGAGTGTGACCGGGCCAAGTATGTTTTTGTATTTGTCTCTGAGAGCTACTATGATAGTCATGTATCAGAGGATGAAGGTGTAGGAGGCGGGTGGCAGAGAGAGTGAAAGAGAGAGAGAAAGAGAGAGAGAGAGCGTTGGAGAGGGAGGGAGGGAGCGAAGGAGGGTTGAGGAGAAAAGAGCAGAGGAGCCGACAGCGCTGCACACCACAGCACACTGCTTTCTGTGTCATCTCACATTCAGTGCTCCCCGCCCCTGTGCACTGCAAATAGCATGACTAATCCTGTTTGTGTTTAATCAAAGCAAACATGGCTCAGGCCCCAATCACGCACAGTGCCGTAATAGGCCACATACAGCCTGCGCACACACAAACACACACTCACACACACACACACACACACACACACACACACACACACCAGCATGTCAGCATCTAGCGGCATGCCAGGTTAAATAAGCTGTCTTAGGTGGCGGTATAAATAGTCCATATGCAAAACTGTTTGGATCATTAAGTTGCCCTGCGCGTGGGCGTGCGCCCGGCAAATAAATAATGCCACATAATTTCCGTCACAGGCTGTATGCGGCCGAGGGTGGAGATGTTGGTGTGGAGGTGGAGGGGGTTTCTGTAGGGGTGTTGGGACTGCCGCAGGTGAATCATTTGCATGAGATGAGTCAGGGCGACACGGCCATTAATCACTTTCATGCGTCCTCGTGAAAGTGCCAGCGTGATGGAGACCAGGCACGGGGTGGAAACTTAGGGGACAGGACGCGGGACGCAGGACCAGGGTGATTGGTGGACAGGTTAAATACTAGGACACTGGTGGCAGGCTTGCATTCTGCCCACCCCCCCCCACCCCCCCGCCAGACACTGTAGGAAGTGTCTCAGGGGGCCCCCTGTGTATCCCACACATCAAAATTAAAGGGCATATAATCACACCGTAAAGAAAATATTTGGTCCCATTAGCGCCTTAATTGGCTCTCATATTCCCGCGCGTGTGTCTCTTTGCCCTGTAAAACCGTGACTTTGGAGCCTGGGGGAAGCTGAGAGAACACCTAGACTTTAAGTGGTTTGGAGGATGGGGCCTCGGCACGCCTGAACACATACTGTAAATGTCTGAAAAGGGAGTTTTTTTTCACTCTTCCGCCTCTATCGATCTGTTTTATATAATGAAACCCAATCTTTGGTGTGGCCTTTCAGAAGCTTTTAGAGACAGAGATGCTTTTATTCAGCAGGCTGTGTATGATAAAGTTATTCAGTGGGAGAAAATCTCCTCTATTCTTCACATCAGTACATTTTAACCATTTTTGCTTTAAAATAACTGGTTTGAATTGGAAGGAATTGGCTGACTAATCTGCATGCAGGAGAAGATGTTACGAAATAAAATGATTCTTCCAAACCATGAAGTATTCCATCTGCATTGTGTGAGAGCACACAGACTTCAGATGTGTTCAAATGAGTTGAGTTTTGAAGCAGCAGGACTGTCTGTGGTATTTGTGGTTGTCGTTTGATTTACTCTGCGCTTTTAGTGTCTGAATGCAGTCAAAAGGTCAAATTTCAGGTGTGGAAAGAATTAACGGCACACACGAATTGTAGCTGTGGTCAGAATCATATCTGTGCAGTTTGCCGATCACACTGCCTTATTAGCAAGCCTATTGACAGAATAATTACAGTCTGATTGCGGTGCATTTTGCTCCTGTACAAGCCACCATCCTCCCATATTATGCCTCATGCGTATTATTGGACAATTATTTCTCATACAATCATGTCCGAAAAACGGATATTTTCTGCACTTCTCGAGGAAGGAGTCATTATTGTATACTCTCTTTTAGGTGTTAGGTGTGGAGCAGTGCAGGTAAAGCGCAACACTGTGGCTATGGTAGGCAATAGGTCAGGCCCCACGAATGTTTCTCTGAAGATGAGTTACAAAGTGGGAAGCAAGTTCGCGACCTCTCAGAGCCATATGCCATCTGAACGTGCTCCACTCCTGATCCCGGCCTTCGTTTTATCCTCCCCACAGCCTCGTGAACACAGCAGGGCCGTGCTGAGGTGCCTTTACTTCAGAGGCTCGACGTACAGAAGAAAAGGAACGAGTTGTGTGTGTGTGTGTGTGACCAGTTCGGTTGGTTGTTTCTGTATTACCAACGCTACAACGAGTGTGTTAAGTGCTCAGAAGGGCAGGGGGGGGGGGGGAGAGACCCTGTGTGTCACTTCATTGAAATGAGACTAAATCAAAACCCGATAAGACTTCCAAATCTTATCAGACATGCACACTGTCTGGTATTGCTAAGTGATGTAAATATAGTCACTGTGTAATCGTAAAGCCTTGTTGAGTCTCATGCGTCATGAGAGAACTTGAGTCAAACACGTGGACCCGACAGAATGTGTCATTCTCATGCTTCCTCAATCACTGTTAAACTTTGGTACATGAGTTACAACTATGGGTTATCATTAAGACTTTAGAGTTAACATAAAGTGTTGAAGTGCCCTGACACATTCAGAGATATGTCAGAGTTCCGCTGACATTTTGGTTTTAGTCACTGAATATTTCAGAAAATGTGTGGCTCTCAGAAAATAGCTCATACTTATTTTCTTTAGAAGTGGGACTGATAATATTAAGCATTCTCAGAGACAACATGCAAAACCCAGCTGGAACTTGAAGTACTTTCAGCAGTGATATGGATTACATTGCCCTTATGCCATTGTATTAACTTGTGCAAATGTAATGTAACTGTCAGTCTACTGTAAGTGCACGTTGCTACACTGCAATTACCTTGTGATTATTACCTCTTTCTGTCCTACAGTATGCAAGGTGAAACCTTTGTCACTTGTCATGTAATAAGTACACTGCTTCAGTGTCTACTTACAGAACATTTTAACATGATCCACACTGGATAACATCCAGAAATATACCTTACAGCTGAGCAAGTACTGTACTTGCATTTGTACAGTAGGTTTTACATTAGTCAGTATAGGGCCTGAGGAATATGTTTTTTTCCATTTCAAACCCTTTTTTCAGCCATTCATCATCAGTATACAACACTGAAACACATTGACAATAATCTGGAGAATATGAAGCCTGCTACTTTTAACGTTACGAATCATGTCACGTCAAGTCTTTCACAAACACAGAGTATCTATTGCGTGTGTGTCTGTGCATGTAAGTTATGCATTGTCTCGAAAGACTGAAAGGTTAGAAGGTGTACTGTCATAGCAGTTGGGGGAAAAAAATATATGAATAAATAACAGGTGATAATTGACTGCCTGAGAACTCAATGCCCCTGGGCTGCCATCACCACCAGCACCCCTACACCTCCTCCCAACCCACAACCTCCTGAGTAACAATGTCTCTTTTGAATCATATTCTGATTATTCTCTAAGCACTGGGTGAAACAAGATAGCAATTCATGGAAGTGATAGGGAAGAAGTCATTGGACAGTGCGTCAAGTGATAAGACCGCTTGTGTGTTTTCAGACGTACTCCCACTGAAAGCCTGTGGGGGGGGGGGGGCTCCTCTTTCTCCCTTCCTGTTCCCCCCGGCACCCACTCAGCACTCCTCTTGGTTCTACTCTCACTCCCACTGTCTCTGCGCATCACCATCAGACCCAAATTGCCTGTGCGGAATAACAGAGGAACCATTGAGTATCAAAAGCATCAGCGCATGGCAGTCCCAGTCCACTGGTTCCATGAACAAATGATTAAGGTGTACCCTTGTTTAATTTTTTATAAGTGCTATCTTCTCTGGGTATCAGCCAAGAGGGTAAAAGTAGAATAGGGTCTTTCCATTGCTTTTAAAAATAGACTATATATCGATCAGTGGGGGAGTTCATGGCAGTTTCTAAACAGGCTTATGATTCTTTATTTATTTATTACATTTTTCTGTAAGGCTGCCCTCAGATTTCTAAACGCTGCGTTTTTATTTCTTTATTCAGGGGCGATAAAGGCACTGACACCAGAGCAACGTGACTCCTGTCATTGTCAGCTTTATCTGCCATCTCCCCCTGAATGTGAAGGGCTTTGCTCTGCCACCTGTTCTAGCCTCCAAAGTCTGGGGTTTGACCCATTTATCAAGATTCCTCATCAAAATGTTGTCCAGATGTCAGATTTGCAATGGCCCACTGGTCCATGTGCACCCTTAGGTAAACCTCATTAGTTAACGGGATGAGCAGAGATGGTTAGGTGGGTTGGAGGCAGAGGGGTTGAAACACCTTTTGGGGAAATGTTTGCTTTCATTATTCCATCGTCCCCACAGTCATTACTATTTTAAATACATGACCAGATAGTATCTTCAGGGTAAGGAGTGGTCGAGGACTAAAGTTGTAGTCTTTTTTCTTAAATTAAAATAGTATACTAATGTGAAATTTGCAATTTTTGTCTGTGTCTTCTGACACTCTCGCAGCCTCATAATAACAATAATTTCAATTAAAAGTAATTTCCAATGTTGAACACTTCCGTTCGAAAAATGTAATAAAAATATGACTAGCCAACTTGCTGCTAAAGCTCAGTTCTGCTAATGGATATGAGCTGACATGAACTGAGGAGATCCGTTTGACAGCCCAGCTGATGCTTAGCGTGGATTAGTGTTGCTATGGTTACAGAGATGTTATCAGAGTTTGGATCCGGGTTGTACCTGCTTTAACGTAAGCACCAGTAATCACCCACAAATCACCTGCCTGGTTACCAAGTCCATGGAGCCCATCCACGAAGGAAAAACACACACACACACACACACGGAGAGAGAGAAACACACACACACACAGAGAGAGAGAGGGAGAAATACACACACACACACACACACACACACACGGAGAGAGAGAAACACACACACACACACAGAGATAGAGAGAGAGAGAGAAACACACACACACACGGAGAGAGAGAAACACACACACACACGGAGAGAGAGAAATACACACACACACAGAGAGCGAGGGAGAGAAACACACACACACACACGGAGAGAGAGAAACACACACACAGAGAGAGAGAGAGAAACACACACACTCACACGGAGAGAGAGAGAAACACACACACTCACACACACACACCACAAACAAACACACAAACACACACACAGAGAGGGAGAAACACACACACACACGCGGAGAGAGAGAAACACACACACACGGAGAGAGAGAAACATGGTACAAGTAAGTTTGCCCGTGTCTTAAAAATGAAGCACTTTACACACATGAACATACATATCGTAACGGTGTTAATCATCGGACGGCGTGTGTTATCGGCAAACGTTCGCGTTGTCATGTGAATCCATTATTAAACTGAAGTTATAGATTGTTAATCTATTAATTAACTTAGCATTTTGATTGTTTAACAGAATGGCCGATGTTTGACACTGTCCGATAACTGACATAGGTACGCTACTGAGCTATTGCCCCCTTTGGCCACTGTTTTGTGGTTATTGTTCTGTTGTGATCAGTATGTTTATAGGGTGACATCACTTTTTGGTTGAAAAGCTACTTTTGGTGCACTAGCCAGTGAGCTAGTGTTTGGGGAAAGTATCCCTCTGCATATGTGACAAGACAAATTAGCACATCTTCAATGTATTCACTTTTAAAGTTGTTGTTTCTTTGGTCATTTTTTTTCCAAATGCACTTATGTTTGAATCAAAGTAAAACATTTCCTACATTTGACTGTCATGATAAAAGGATTGTAAAATATTGAACTGAATGGACTAATAAATAGATCATTAAATAGATGACTGCTGTTTGTGGTCATAGTCATCATTGTGTCAAAGGTTTTTGAAAGATTTGAAATGGATGCTCTTTTTGAAATAATAATAACAACAATAATAATTATAATAATTGTGATGATGATGATGACTGATTGATTTTTGGGTTAATTGATTTTTAAGTATTTTTTTATTTAAATAAACCAATGACCCAATTAAAAAAGATTTATCTGACACCAATTCCTGTTAACAAGAATCATTGTCGATTGCAGGCTAGGCACAAAACAAAGTACATTTGCACAGGAAGGCTTGATACAGTCCTACGAAACACACAATAGTCAAGACGTGCATACATTGCAGTTTGAATTATCATCCTTCACATTTGTATTTTATAAATGGTAGAATATTGTTCCCTTTCTACCAGTACACAGACCTCCAAGTAGCGGTACAATGTGTAACCTTGGAAGCATGAAGGCTTTGAGAGGATAACTATATGTACTTTCACAAACAACTAAATCAACCCAATGAAACTCCTACTGATTGCTTCCATGGACAAGAATCATACTTTCTTCTGTGTGGAATGGAGTTGTGGGTTCAGGTTTACCATGCCTTTGGCTGTACAGTTGTCAGGGGAACAATTCATGAGAAGTTTGCCATGGCGACAAGCTTAAAGGCCCTTTCAAGGCCTGCTGTGTTACATGGCCATTGCATGAAAGATGCTGGGTGCTTGATTTGTCTTCTCTATTTGTCCTCTCTTCTCTTCTACTTCATTTGTACATCTGAAAGAATCAAAAAGAAGTTTACAGTAATACTAAAAAGTTACTACAAACATAAATACATTATCTTTGTGCTCAATCAATAACATCTTTTAACAATAAAGTCACAGAGCCATCTCTCTACCAGAGGGATCATTTATAGAAACACTTGTGGAATATTTATTAAAACATTTATAAAACAAAAGGGTTTACAAAGAAGTCTGTCATTTTCAAATGTCAGTGTTTTTATAACAATGTTATAATAGTTACTTGTTCATAATGGGGTCTTCATTAATATTTTGACCTGATGAGGCATGTATCTTGATGTGTTATGTTACTTATATTAGAGTGTTTTTAATTACATTTTCATGGTTACGAAGATTTATGTTAAACAATATCTATATATTATGACAAAATCGCACCCTTATGAACACATTGATAATGTGATTTATATACCAGATTAAAATAAATCGTAACCTTTTTTAATGTATAGAAGAAACACTATTTTCTATTATTGTGATCGGGATATATTGGTTTCCACCATACCTTTAGTAAAGTGTCAGAAGCTAAAATCAGTATTAGGCAGTGGCAGACCTTTCCCTCTCACAAGGGAACTTTTTCTGTTGTGGCCTTAAAAAAGGCCGGTCTTGCTGTCCCCCAAAAAATAGCACACTCAACAAAGCGCAACTTTTTTTGTTGTTGTGACATCTCGTCTCTCTTCTTATCTGTTCACTCATCTGTAAATCACTCTAGCAGCAATCATGTGCTTTTCAGAACACAGATGTTCGTCGGCAGTTTGGTGAGCAAGGTCAAATTAGATTCCATTGCCATCTCTACAACCTCTTCATCAGTAGCCATTCACTTAATTAGCGTAAACTCCTAGCAAAGGACTTCACTTTAGCCTGCACAAGCCTCTGATTGGTCAATGAAAACATGGTCACAGGTTCCGCTCCACAGAATATCCAGTATACCCCGTACTCACACAAGGCATTTTGATTGGTTGGTTTTACTGTCATGCTTGTCTTTACTGGCACTGCATTGTACAGCAC
The DNA here is from genome assembly GCF_900700415.2 of Clupea harengus. Taxonomy (NCBI): domain Eukaryota; kingdom Metazoa; phylum Chordata; class Actinopteri; order Clupeiformes; family Clupeidae; genus Clupea; species Clupea harengus. Next base: position 16,505,753 of record NC_045158.1, on the reverse strand, counting down.
GGGTATTCTCTTGGGCTTGGAGAATATCCTGTGCTGGGTGAGACCTACGAGACACTGCCATATTATCATCAACCATCAGGTGTCGCTGTTAGCCTCCACAGTTCATTCATACAGTTTCTGCAAAAATAAAAAATAAATGAAATTGAAATATATATTTAGTAATAGAGTGAATGGTTTTTGTTCTTTTATTTCTATCCTTTAGTTCTATCCAATCTAGGAGGACATTCAGAGAATACCCTGAAGGCCCTGATGAACCACCTCTGGTATTAGGAGAGTCAGTATTAGACTGTATTAGATTCTGGTAAAATAGCACAGTTGGTATTCAACAAACTACTAGCAAAATCCGGTGAATTGCTGTTTGTCTATCTGTTGGTAGAATACCAAATCTTATCTGACTAACGTTCAGTAAAAAAACAAGCTGGGAAGGTAGTCTAATAATTAATCTTTTGCGATTCTGTCCTTTTTGTCCAAAACATAGCTATAGCCATTTCTCACAATTGTAGCCATTTCTGATTGTTGATAAGCTATAGGAAAAGAGCTAGGCAAATTGTATCTGACAAAACCTTTCAACAGACAGTCTGGTTTGAAGCAGTTATAGGTCAAAGAAAGACATGTTCAGGCTGTTCCTATATTTGAAATGGTTGTAGGGGTCAACATGTAAGGTCCATATTGGGGTTAAGAGAATGTTCCATACTCTGACATATTTGTTTTTCCACAGGTGGCCTCTTTTGCTGTGTTTTTCATGCCCCCCAGGGCCTTACCCCTAACCACCCCTGCCCCGTTTGAGAGGATGTTGTGGCTGGTCTGGCCTCTTGTGAGGATTTTCACAGTCAGCCAGGGGGACGCGGCGAGAGACTCCAGCTCGTCTGGGGGGCTGTTGTGTGCGCACTGAAAAGTTGAAGTGAGCTCTTTCAGCACGAAGCAGCAGCCCATTCCCTGCGGAGTCAGCCACCCCACCCCCACCCCCCCATCACTGACCCCACCACACCAACAGCCGTGGCTCTTAGCGTTTCCTTTTTCACACACGCTCAGCTGACAACTCACACTTGGAGTGTCCTCTTCATCGACACATTCCAAAGAGGCTGAGGGCCCAACAACATCCTTTCCACACGTCGTCTGATGGACCATCGGTGTCCCTCTGGAATGACACACTTGTCAAAAAAATGACTACACCCCCTCCTCCCTGCTCAAGCTATAGGTCTTGAGGCACTCAGAGATACAGTAAAGTTAATAAAAAAAACATGAAAATGTATTTGTCTTCTTGACTTAATAAACCGAGATGTGATGAGTTATGTAATCACCCTACGTCTAAGTGTTTGTAATCAATCTAATAATAATTTAGACCAGCTTTATTATTATTATTCTATGTCCACAAACAAAATGCAGGTAAATAACAAATATGCTTTTGATTTTGGCGAGATTTGTTTTCAATAAAAAAATGTTTGGAGTGTTTTTTTTTTATCTTGTGGCTGTTATGTAACTGCTGACATAGGACTCTCTGCCATAGAAAAAAGATAGAAAAATAAATCCACTCATGACCTAATTATGACGGGTACGGCGCTGTCGTTTCCTGCCGGATGAATGAAAAACGAAGATGCTGTCGAAGCAGCGCAGCAGCAGTTTGTTCATTCTTACACCCCAGTGTTGTGGTTCAGGAGCCAGGGACCCGGTCCAAGGGGAGGCAGCGCAACATTCTGTCCCCTTTCCTGCAGCCTCACAATGCAATCTGGTGTCATCCAGGAGCCCACGATTGTTAGCCTGAGCCTCCTCGAGGTACAGTGGCTCTTTTGTTTGGTCCGGCCATGGAGCTGAATACGGTCACCGAGCTAGACAGACCCGAGTGGTATTCTATCGAGACTTTTTGTCCTGCTCGCAACCTCCCCCCACCCCCACCTCCGCCCCATTCCACCACAGCAGCCTCACACACACACACACACACACACACACACACGCACGCACACACACACACACACACACACACACACACACACACACACACACACACACACACACCATCCCTTTCCCCCTGCAGCCCACATAAGGGAAGAATAAAAGGAGGCACCTTCGGGGAGGGGAACTGACTTGGGCGTACTCACAGTGTCACTTGGTGTGTGGCTCAACAAATTAGCCTGACAGAGAGGTATAAGGATTGATAATAAAAAATAAAAAAAAACAATGCTAGCCCGACTCTCTCCCAGTCCATGTGTAATGTTAGCCTACATCATGGCATCTGTATCATTTACTGAGGCGAAGAGAAGCACACACACTGCTGTTTTTTCTGAAGTGTTCCAAGGCTATGAAACTCACACTCAGGCCAAGGATAAATTCAATTATAGATGTTTCACGTTAACTCTCAACCTTGCAAACGGGCAGACAAATATCTTACTTTTTCAAACACAAACAAAGAAGCATACATTTAGCCAAAAAAGCAGATCGCTAGATCATTAGCTTGCTTTTGATAGTTTTCCTTGCCATCGGAGCCTTGCTGCCTGGTTCACCTCCTGAAGGTTTTGTGATTGAGTAGCATCACATTGTGCACTGAAGCACAGTTCCAGAGGAGTGACCTGATTGTCAGAGCCATGCTCTCGCATTGTCGGGAGTCACGACTCACCATTTAGGTCCACCTGCCTCGCCTCAATGTCTCTTCTCTGAAATAAAAATATTGTGGCCCTTGCACTCCCAGAGGTGGCCCGAGACACAACGCTTCTCTGCGTGTTTACGAGCCCTCCAAGAACAGTCTGATGTCGGTTAAGATGCAACACACCGTATGATAGTCCCCTGTATGGTCTCCATGCACTTGTGTCATACTAATGAAGTCTTTTTTTTTCTTCTCTCTGTCCAGTCACAGCCCCTCCTGCTGCTGCTTTTGTATTTGATGAGATGAGGCTGTCAGTCATCGCCTGTTTGTCTGTGAGGTCACCTCAGATGACATCAGGATTATAGTCATTGTGTCATCTTTTACGGTTGTCATTCCTGGAAGAATCCATCGCTAAACATGTGTTTAGCAAACAGGCAAACCACGCTTATAGGATCCAGTCAAATCGAACCAGATTGAGATGCCAAATAAACTCTGTTCACCACATCTCTTTTTGAATGATATGATACAGAAAACTCAGCTATTATGTTCAACCAGATGCTATTGTACATGGCAGAAACAGCCTACAGCATAAGCACAGGTTGCTACCTAAACTATGGCTAACAATAGTCACAGTTAGTATGACTAAAGGCCTAGTTCATAATTATCACCTAGATATTTGAAGAATTTTGAGAGTTGTTTTCTTTTTCCACAATTGTTTGCCATTTGTAACACATTTCCCACTTTCATTCTCCCTCTCATCCCTTTCTCTTTCGAGAGGACGCCCAGCAGCAAGATGGAGGCCCAGACATGGATGACTCTGGAGACAGGTGCCTGTGGTCTGGCGTAGACCCGGCCAATCCTCACCAGATCAGGGCTAGATCCAGGACATATCCAAGTGGTTGTCTGTTCTCGTCCCGTTTTTGGCTATTTTGTATTCTGCAGTGCTGATAAAAATAAAAAAAGAATATAATCCCATAGTTGGGACAAATTGTGTTTTCTGTGTTCTATGCCTTTTTGGTTAATGCCAGATCAGAGTCTGTAGGACTGAAAGGCTGCATGGGAGATTTCACAAACCTAGCGCCAAAGGAGTCTTTGGACTAAGGCATAGCTCATCCACTGAACAGACAATGAAAACTCCCCTGTGTATTATCTTATACTGATAAAGGTACATTGAATGATTCAAAAGTACATTTTAGTTTAAAAGTTAAACATGTTCACAGAGGTTCTGACTTACTTATTTCCTTTGCATTGATATTGTGTTTTGGTATAGACAGTGTCAAGATTTGAGAGAAAAAATATCTCACTGTAAAATTCTTGCATCCCACAGTTGTGACTTTGTAATCAGTTACATTTAAATTATCCAAAATAAAGGTGCAGTCACTAATGGTGGTGTTACATTCTATTAATTGTATTTGAGGCTAGTAGCCTACCTTATGTAGAAACATTAAGTTCAGTTAGATATAGATAAATATAAAGTAATTCAGCTGGTGCTTGGGGCTATAAGAATCACAGATATAATTTGAGGTTAGGCATTCATCCTAGTTTTGGAGGTGACGCTGACTGCCATTAGTTAACTGCAACTGCCCGATTAATTTCGGAAACTGCATCTTCCAAATGCCAAACAACAACAAAAATGTATAAACGCGTTAAGATGACAACTGCTTATACTTTTGTTTGCAAGAGATTCTCTTGGATGGCTCCGATTTTCAATGCTAAAGGGAAATGCCCTCATACCCAGTTGAGTACGGTGCAGAGGGCAAGGGTCGTCTGGTGCATCCTTTACATTTTAGTCTTCAAAACTAAATTGTATCACTTACAAAATAAACTTACTTTTAATCTGAATCTCCCGTTCTGTTTAGGAGTGAATACAACAACTTCTTCTCAGGCCAGCAGCTGTTACGAGACTTACATGTCCACTGTGGTGCTTGCCATCTACTCATGGCTGTGTCTCTGGCGCTTTAATGTGCTAGCGAACGTGCATGCTTGTGTGTACGCTATGCATGTGTGCGTGCAGGCGTGTGTGTGTGTGTGTTTGCATGTGTAATCTGGCACTTCTGTTTATACTTTTATGAGAAACAATGTTCACGTGGCATTTTAAATGCATACGATTCTAGAAAGATGGGTTGGTTGTTTCTCCTTGCATTTTGCTTGTCGTGGAGATTGGGAATATTGCCTCACCAAACCCGAAACTTGATGGACGTTTGGAAATTGCTTGATTCTTAAAATGTTATATACTCACAACACCATACCCACAGGATTATTTCACAGAAACCTACTTTTGCTAGTACACCGTTGTGCTGATCGTCTTATATGCCTACAACCAGTTCACAGAACTCAACATTCACAAGAAATATTTGTCATACTGTATGTCATCGATTTACGTTCACCGTTACTTAAACTGCCAGACGATTATGACGGCGGTCAAAGTAAACGAAAATGGATCGTCGCATATTATACATGGACGCAATATTTACAGTACGTCAAACTTTTATTACTGAAATATTCCTGAAGATATAGTTCTACATATGGCGTTATTTTACATCATTTAATCAAACGACAGGACACATCAAGTGTGACTGATAATTCAGAGTCCACAATAGCATCATCTTTTTTACTCCTTTTTACTTCAGCAAAGAAAGGTACACAAAAAGTGGCAGGTCTTCCGACAATAAATAATAAATTATTATTATCATTATTTTGTAATACATGAACAAACAAAAAGTAACCTTTTTCCAGGGCTAATCAATGGTTATAACTTATAACTATACACATCTTTGGGAAAGAAAAAAAATGTTCTTGGACGGACACAAACACATAAAATTCCCACCAAGCTTGTGGCAAAATAGAGGTATACCTTGTTGCAATGCTTTTAGTACGTGGGCTTCAAATGAAACCATGTAACCAAAAAAAAATAAAGAAAAATATCTGGGAAAGCTGTACACCTCTCTGCCTATCCTTCCAAATGCCATAGGCTATTTGCGGCCTTATCTCATCCCAAGCTGCAATAGAATAGAATCAACAGTCTCTGGTTGGTGTAGGCAAGTCCAGCTGCGCTCACTGTGTCAGCCTGCTTATGAAAAAAATCGTCTTTTGCAGTATATCACAGAGATCCACCCCAAAATGATATATTGTGGGTATTTTTGGCAAAACTGTTGCAAACCTCAGTTCCAACCCACAGCACTTCACACAAGGGGCGTGATGCAGCGGAACTTCCCATGCTGTATGATGTGCAAGGACGGTTTGACTCTCATCTTGCATCTTGACACACCAGTAATTCTGTTTACCAGGTGAATCTTCTGAACGCTAAATCGTCTCACACAGTTTTTTTTTTTTGCAACGCTCGGCAGGTGCACTCGTGTCTATCTTGTCTAGTAGATCCGAGCGCCTTAAATCCCATGATTGTCTTCACAGTGTATTAATGCAACCGGGTTGGTTGTTCATACAAAGCGGCCTGGTTGCAGTTCTTGAGGATGGTCGTGGCGGATGGTGTTCGCTCCTCAGAATGATAAGTCACTCCTCGACTCACTTGGCGGAGTTTTTAAAAGAGGAGACTATCCATGTATCCTAGGCCTCTATGGGACTCGCCACCATACTGTTTGGAGTGTCGGGAAGCTGCGAGGACATGGAGGCCACTTCGCTCCCTGTCGAGTTCGAACCTGGTCCTCCTTCCGAGAAATTTACCTGAAACATTTGGAAAGAAAAGTATTATTATTATCATAAGTATTATTATTATCATTAGTGTTATTATTGTTATTATTATTATTTAACGTAGTGTTGCATTAATTGGCGTATTTTGCTCCTTGTTGGCACTCACCAGTTGCTGAAATGCTGGCTGGTCGATTTCACTCTGCAGCGCAAAGTCACTGAGGACTTTCCAAGGCGCCTGGTAACTTTGCACCTCCACCTGGTTTGCTTGCAAACCCCCATCATGTCTTTCTGGACTGGTGGCAACCATGGGCGTCCCTGTCATCCCCTGGATATTCTGCATATAGTCCCAGATATACTAGTTGTCAGATATGGAAATTAACGGATATATATTTGAAATTCCACATCTGAAAGACACCTTTTTTGTTTAATATTAATAACTGTGGAGTGAGTAAAAGTGAAATTGTATTTTCTACAAACTGTGAGCGTGTGTAACAGAAAAAGACCCTTTACAATGTTTATGTCTTGCAGAGTGCATTCTAGATACGCATGCAGATTTATCTTAAACACAGCGCTCCTGAGATGGTAGGCTTATCAGTCATTATGGCATTTTATGATTTCATATACACATGCAATCTGTTCCGTGTTATCATCTGTATAGATTTACTTTTACAGCCTACTCACCGATTTGTCATTGGGCGCCTGCGACTGGAGCTGTTTCATGAGGATGCTCCTCTTTTTGTCCTTGCACCGCTTGTTTTGAAACCAAACTCGGATGACCCGCGGGCTAAGGCTCGTCATCTCCACCAACTGCTCCTTCATGAGTGCATCGGGCCTGGGGTTGGCGTTGTAGCAGGTCCGTAGCGTGTGGAGCTGCTTCTCGTTTAGCACTGTCCGGACGCGTGTTGTCTTCTCGGGCTGTTTGTGGACGTGGGGCCGAAGCGCAGGTTGTCTGGCAGAAATGGGCTCTGCTGTAAGTAAGAAAGAACGAGTAAATAAACATCTATTTTTCGCACTGGTCCAGCTCCTGGTGCGCTAGGAGTTGTCTAGTTGGCCAACCAGTTGCGTTGGCATGCGGCGCATGGGATCCAGAAGTTGGGGTTAAAAAACTTGTGTATAGACTACATATTTTGTCACTTTTCAACACGGTCCACTTGAAATTCAAATACTGACGTGCGTAAGTACTTGATGTGTTACCACATTGGAAAGACTAAGTATATGTGGCATTTATGGTTGCGCGTTTGTCTGTCCCATTCAAAGGCGATGAACGGATGCTATTCCACATGCAATGCTGTTTGGTCCTGGATCCTATGGGCCCATAGTTTAAGGGAACAGTGCCCATAGTTTACACGTCACGTACTTCTGCCCCCTCCTCACTAATAGTCTCGTAACTTGATAATTAGCAGACTCCATGGATTAACTTTAGGAGTAGTTATACAAGTCGTGTGGAAAACGCTGTGCATACAACATAGCTAAAGTTATTTGAGCAAAACCGTGCAAGTGAAGCAGCCAAGTTTACCTTATAGGGCCATGCGTAAGACATGCAGAATGAAACACCATATGGCCTGGGAGAATGGTCTATATGCCGTATTTTACTTTTGCAAAGTACAATGTACAATATTTAAGGTCTGTGGATTAGGCACATACAATGCCTTCGTAGTTTGTCCTCGTTAATCATATTCCTGATATCAGAGCAATTAGAACAAGACATTCGGTGTAGAATCATCTGGTGATAAGGTAGTTAAGGTTGACCTCATACTCGACTATAATAATTTATTTAATTCATATCTGCGTGTTACACAAGATGTTTCACTTGCCTCTTTCAGAAAATTGGAAAGAAAACTATTTATTACATAAAGACAATTTAATTTATTTTGGATCAGTTGATTTCTTCACCCCGAATTCTGAAAATTGTGAATGTAGGTATATTCTGTCAGGTAGGCTATTTTTGGAATTTACATTTCTTCATATGAAGGTTCGGGAGAGGGCTACGGGAGCGGAGGCTTATGCTATGCCTCCAAATGCAAATTAAAATCCGACTGAGATTTGATTTCTCTGAAACGATTTAAGTATTATTTCAAAACATTTAAATGGAATGAGGCTAACAGACTACTCGAAGTTGCTTTCGGTTTCTGTGACAGACAAATGTATGTTTCATTTTACAGTTATTTAGGTCTGGGGTAAAAAGAGAGTCGGCTGAAAATATGCATTTGACAATGAATATAACACAACTGATCTCCATACACTGCGGCAGCGTCCTTGCAGGTGATTTTACATTTTACATTGCATATTTTACATTCTTGATTTCATATAGGCCTCTTTTCTTGTTGTTACCCTGCCCTAAAATGTCCTGTCAGTCTGTCTTGAAAGGTGAGGTGAGAATCCCTGTTTCTAAAATGTATACACGTATGACAGTCATTTCTGGTTCGCATTGAAGCTATCGTGTAAGTGAACGATCGGGCGATTCGAAAATATTCATTAATTTATTATTTTTTTCAGAACTGTGCTGACGATGCCATTGGCTGATGACCAATATGTGTACATGTACGCTTATCTCTCTCTTGATGTTAATATTGTACGTCAGTAACGGAACTGTATACAGAAAACAAGGTCGACTTTGTAATAGAGCACTTAACCTCATTGCAAAAGCCATCACTTTGTTCTATTGTCAAGGCTGTCACAAATGCACTTGTCCATCACCGTAAAACAAATTGAAAATAGAAATAGCTACATTTTCTCATGTCTTACAACAACGTAGCCCAGCTGTGGAGCAAACCGTTAGACATATTTGTTATCTTATGGATTTAAATATTTCATATTATCCCTCAAATTACGAATTTTTGTCTGCCAGCAAACATTTCGTCAAATTAGAAATGACAAACCTACCTGCCATTTGTAAGGGTCTTGCTGGATGCAATGGGCTAAGGGGGTCTCCAGCGCCCAGGGTGGCTCTTTCCACCACGTCGTGATCGGCTCGGCAAAACAGGCCATCCTCCCTAAGAGCAAACTCGTCCCCAGGGATGAGCTGCCGGCTGCAGGCCACACATCGGAAACACTCAATATGATACACCTTCGAGCGAGCTCTCATGACGAAGTCGTTCTTGCTGAAGCCGATGTTGCATTTTGCGCATTTTATTCCATATAATCTGCAGAGAAAATGACAGGAAACGATTGAAATGGTGAAATATCCGGCAGATTCTCACGAGGGAACTAAATGTGATCGGCTGATTTAATGTTAAAACACAACAAGGTGAGACAGAGAAACTGGGCGATAATTATTTGTTTTGGGAATCAGTGGGACAAAAGGACTGATAGAAAACTAGTCAAGATCTTGATATATTGGTCAACTGGAGGATGCTCATGTTAAAAATAAGCAGCATTTTGACCACACAGCAGTAGGTTAACATATAGGTCTAGCGTAGACTAAACGTAGGCCTTACGTTTGTATCTGTGCTAAGTTTAGCTTGGGCCAATGATTTCGTAATTATTATTATTATTATAATAATTGTAATAATAATAATAAATATTATTATTACCATTATTATTGTCACTATCATCATCATTATCAGCACAGGTATACATATCACTAATTGATTTTTCTTTACTTGCACATATAGTGTTGTCATCCTGTATGAACGTCTTGCTTTCAGTATAAACGAACATAAAGTGATCAGTGGACTAAACTAGATCTGTACTGATAGCAGCTTTGACATCAGCTTTAATTTTAAAACACCATTTGATCTAAGTATTGGATTGCAATACATATATGAGCAGAACCACCATTAGCTGCAACCTAATTGCAACGTAACATAATTACTCACAATTAATAGACAAAATGGTAAGAGATTAATCTAAACACACCAGAATATTGTCATTTCTTTTACACGGTTTTATGAGATACTGTAGCATCCATATGTTTTGGTATACATCTTATAGGCAATACATAAACATTTAGGTGTTGTAAATGACAAACAAAATCTGCTTTACCTGATATAGTCCCTTTTACAGTACGTTTTCCCATCTCTGACGAAGCAAGTACACGACTCATCCAAATACTGGTTGCATTCGGCGCACTTCAAACATGCTGCATGCCATTCCAGGTCGGGAGATACCCGCAGAATGTATTGGTCATGGATTTGATTCCCACATCCAACGCACAATGAAATTAATCGTTTTTCTGTTGGTGAAACGAGAAGAGAGAGAAAAAAGTTAAAATGGTAGCATTATAAGAAAAGGAAATAGCTGTTTTCAAAGCTATGTAAAGAGTAAATCTATTTTTATTAAAAAAATAATTCCCCTTTATCAACAACTAATGTGAATTTACTTGTATTATGTGTGTTAGTATTCGATGTTTCAAATGTAGGGTACTGTGCCTCCTAAAATGTAACCGTTCTCAAAAGATAACGTGAACAGTGTATTCCATAATGATATAAATATACACACTAATGTAATCTCAGGCAATACCTAGCATTTATCGTCACAAATTAACTAAATTGAAACAATCAATAATATTATCATAATTATATGATTCACCTGTCAATTTGTTGCCTGCAATTCAAATAATATTGCATTAAACTTAAGACCGAACTTTGGCCTGGGCAACTTTGTCTACTTATTTATTTATTTTGAAAAAATGTGTCACTTTTTAAGCTTTTTCACAATTCAGACTATGATCTCAGGATAATCAATAATATTGCTGTGAAAAAGTTTTCCGTGTGATAAAATTTAATTAGCACTTACTTTTCGGCGGATCCCCCATGTCTCCCATGTCAAGAAAGTAAGGCGGTGTTAGGTCCACTTTCAAATCGAGGTGGAAGCACTTAGTACCCGTGTGTTTTAGTCGGAATTGTGGGTGAGAGTCGGATGAGCTGTCGATCTTCCCCGAATGGTGTGCTCCTCGGCTGGGGTGTGTGTTTGAGCTCCGATGCCTGGTCACAGCATTGATGGGCCACTCTCTCTCTCTCTCTCCCTCCCTCTCTCTGTCTCTTTCTGTCTGTCTCTCTTTCTCTCTCTCTTTCTTTCTCTTGTGTTCAGCTTTACTCTTTGGCCATTGGGCTGACGTAGCGCCCTTCATTGTAAGCTGATTGGTTCTGAAGGGACGAGCAGCTGTTCCTATTATCGCAGCGCAGACCCCTAGGACTCTGCCCGAGCAGCGCCTCAGGATTCAAGGCATTATTTCTGAGTTTTCGCCCCAGTATGCCTTTATTATGTTCACGTGACAATAGAGTTTACTTGCCCCAAAGCATCTGAACGCAAGGCCATGTTAAATTCCTCAAGCATAAGCCTCTACCGGAGACGGTCTGTAGAGAGAATATAACTCCATATGAATTCATACGACTAAAGTTATTCATAGGTTTCTTTTAAATGTTTGACTCAATACTTCTTTCTTTATTTAAGTGGACTTTTCATGTGAAGTTCCTTAATAGGGTTGCTTAAAATGAATTGAATGGTTACGTTACTGGGTCCGTCCAAATTATTAATAATAATGAAAATATAATATGATTTTGTTATTACAGGTTATGGGCCAGTAGGTATCAAGTAACACACATTAAGAAAAGTATGTACAACGGGTGAATTTGACAATTCACAATGTACCCATATGCAGCTTGTCCGGTTCTGCAAATTACTACTTTGTTTCCTTTTTGATATGAATGCATGTCGCGTATAGGTTCGGTTATTTTTTTAGGCACACAAACGCGGAGGTCTAGAGCTAAACAAGACAGCGGCGCCGAAGCCAATGGGAGGCACGAGACTGTGCAACAGGATTTTTCCTACACCAAAACTCAATTACAGAACATAATTGCAGGTAATGATGGACTTAAACGCTGTGGGACACGTGGTATAATCTTTAGAGCAAGGTGAATTTGGCTCTGTTAAAAAAACAACAACAGCAGTCTGTCCAACGTTGTTGCATAGAATATACAGAATAAATTGAGTTTGTCAATATTTTAAATAATGCATTCGATAATATACCTAGGTAGTATACTCATTCGGAAATTTGCCTTGATGTGTTTGTTTTGTATTATTATTATTATTTATTTTAATTGTGCAAAATGACAAATACATATCGTATCTGAGATCCCGTTGAAAAAGCACGATGTTGATGTTATAAATATATTTAAACAATATTAGGCCTACCTCTGCAAAAACAGATACAGATACTTTCTGTGTGTTCACAATAACAACGGCCAGTGCACTTGGCGAGGCTTGGTTTGAGCCTGGCATGCGAGCAGGCTATGCAAAACGACTGAAGATGTGCTGCCATAATACACGCAAACGCGCCCTCTTGCGTTCGAAAATCTGGCCTCATTTGTCATAGCCCTAATCTGGAACACAAAGGCTTCTGTCAGAGACCATCCATTTGACAGTAATTGTTAACTCTGGAATAATTGTTGCTTATGTATAATTTCATTATATTCCTGCAAATGAAATGGAAAAGAATGAAATAGCTCTTACATGTGTAATTATCAATTGTGCGTTTGCGTTGAATCCTACCGGGTGTGAGGCATTGTCATAGGCTGCTGTGTTATCAACATCCTACCTTATCTGTAATTGGCAAGATATATGTGTGATAGGCTATAAGACATCATATTTGTCTTGAATAAAGTCTATGTGAACCACCTTGTGTTGAGAAACTGGGAGATTTGGGGAATGAAAAGGGGTAAAGAAGAAACATAATAAAATGTAGATGGCAAATGGCAAGAAATCACACTAAACCTCTGATTTATTGTAAATATCAGAAGATTCCAGATGCCTCTATCTGAAACTGACTGCAACCTAAAGACAAATATACTAACATAATCATTGTTCAACAATATTCATCACTATTTGGGGTAGTATGCTTTGTTTGTACTATTTACATTTACATTTACATCTACATTTATTTATTTTACAGCGTCTGACAACTGAAATACAACCAAGCTGCAGTAAGTTAAGATGACCCATCAAGAGTAAGCGCAACAATACTAATTCCAAGACTCATATTAATCTAGGGAACACAATATTGAATGGGGAAATGTTATAAAATAAGTAATGTTTCATGTGGATGCCATCCATTACACACACCACAATTTTACAAGCAGTGGCCAAATCCATGGCAGTAAGGTGTCACTGAGGCATTTCATGGACTACCAGTGGAACCGTCTGTCTGGATGATGGATGGATTTATACTGCTTATTGCCCATGCACTCTGGGTGCTCTGCTCTGAGACCATCATAATTCATACCAGTGTGATCCATCTCATATTGGAGAGCCCCCATGGTCAGCCAATGAACAGCAAACTAAACTAAAAAGAGTCATCTAGTCGGAAGATATGAATATGGAGTTACTGTACGTGCAAACCCTCTGTCTTTGACGTATTTTTTGTCCCAAATGCTGTTTCTCAGATTTGCTTAGCAAAACAAGTGAAAACCTCCTTTATCTAGAATTTCCCAGTATAAAAAATAAGTGATGTACCGGTAGGTAATTTTTGACAGTAAGCAGAAATATGCTCACAACAAATAGATAGATTAGATAGCAGATAGACTGAATCAAGTACATTCAGTACTTAACCTGCAAATGACTCTTACGCAGTCAATGACCAGAGAACAAAAGAAACAGTGACTCTAAATGAAGCAGGAATCAATAGGCAGCAGTCCATGTCCGACTGATCGAGCTGAATCATCAGGTCCGGCAGCAGTGTACGGGAAGGCACCGGCATACCACACAAGGGGGTCACGGGAAGCCCGGTGAGGTTTGTGTGCTTGTGTGTTATTAGCTGATTAGAGTGAGTGGAGGAGACGAGAGGAGAGTAGTGGGCTGAACAGAGCTGAGCTGAGCTGAGCTGAGCTTCACTCGTGGACACGTGTCTGGGGGGGCGAGGGGGGGGGGGGTACTGGGGGAGGAACAGGCAGCTGGACAGGGAATTCTGGACCATGAGTATTCTGCAGAAAAATGGCGCATGAGGAAGATGTCTCTCATGACCTTGTTTCATGTTGCTTAGCAATAATGCATGGACAAATATGTTTAATTGATTGTGTTGTGTTTGAATACGCGTGAATTTTGATGGGGCAGCAACAACAACTGTCTGCTCTTTGCTGATAATTTACTCTGCTTTTTTACCAATGTAGTGTTTGTGAAAATATCAGTGCTGTTATTTTCAGACAGATAAAATGTAAAACATCTACATATCCGCTGAGTATGGCTGTGGTAGGTGTCATCAAGCCAATTGTATTTTTTAGAAATCAAATCAAAATATGATGTATTTGCCATGAAATTGTTGTTTAATACCAAACTGTTCAGTGTTCAGTTCAGTATTCATGCACTGTCTATTAGAAGTGTGTTCTCCCAAGTAATTCCCATGTCCCAAGACCATGTCCTGAGCAATAGTCTCAGAAATAGTTCTGATGAAGTTTTCTCAGAGACATTGGTGTGCTGGTCAACTATCATTTACTGTGAATATTTAAAGAGGTAGTCTTGTCCGAGCAGTAGTGAAAGGCTCTAGTATGCAGGCTCAGACGTGACATACACCATCTCACATCTACATCAGTATTGTCTGTGCCATCACTCACAGGCACTGGGACACTGACAGTGACAGTGACGGTGACAGTGGAGTCTCCCACAACGCCTTCGTAAATATTTCTCCTTGCCGGCACGCCACTGGACCAAATTCTCTCACGGAGCCCCTCGATACCTACATAGAGGCATTCAAATGATCTCCCATTTGATTAACCCCGGCCTGCCTATGCGGGGCCTTTTTAACACCTTGACAAACGGGCGTTGAGAGGATGTTGCTTTTCAACGTTAGCATACAGCTCAAATAGATCACAGGGAGCTTTCTTTGGCTGCAGCAGCAGCAGGCCGATACCTCCTTTCGTCACCTGCGGCTAAGTCACTGCTCCGCACCACTCCTCCCTTTAGCCTGTGTGGCGCATGTCCCAGCAGACCCTGCGCAATGCGACGCCTCCCCATGGCCATTTCTCTCCGTGCCAAGTGACCGACACAGCGGCCACAGGCCTGGATTAGGAGGCGCTGGTTACACAAATAAAAGAGACAGTGAGACAATGCCATTGAGGCGGGCTCAAATGTTCAGGTTCTTTGGGGAACAATGGACTAAAGGATTATGCCTATTTGCTGTGCAGATTACAATGCCAATATGAGTCTTCTTTCAGGGGATTTGAGGGACCTCTGTACTTGAACAATGTATTGTGAAACGGTACTGAATACACATGCAGACAGTCAATTACTTGCCAATACAGTACCCTGTCCAAACATTTACACACATACACACAAACATCCACACATAAACACACACACACACACACACACACACACACACACACACACACACACACACACATACAAAGACACTTTTTTTTGCTCTTAAGACATGCATTGATAGATTCAGTTTACCTACTTTCCTGTGACATCTGTCCATGCATCACAGATACAAAAAGAGGCAAGGCAAGCACATGTATCTGCATTGATCCAAGCCTGTTTTCAGAATGTTTAAGAGTTTGACACAGCTGTCGGTCCCGGCTCTTGTGATGATTTTTCTTTCAAAACATACAGTAGGTGATTGACTCAGAATGAAGCAATTTGCTGTTGTGAAGGACCCAATGGTAACCAAACTACAGGAAACAAAAGGTCAAAACTCTTTCTAATTTTGGGGTCTGTCAAGGCAGTAGTTTGTGTCAAATTTTTCTCCCTCCCCCATTTTTGAATCAGAACATCTGTAAGCTTCAAATTGACTGAAGCACTAATAGCACACCATATACAGGCCAGTTTAAAAAAAAGAAAAAGCTCACCATGCATTCGGATATAACATGTCTTTACATTGCCCTACCAAGACCTGCCATTAACCCCAATGCTGATTGATCTCCATCACAAGTTGATGCCTGACTGAACTTCTAAATGTCATCGTGAGGGGAACGGAGGCACATGCACTAGTGACAGAAGGGCCTGAAACGATGTAAAGCAATTCAATATCACACTTTATGAAGTGAGCTGCCTCAGTGCTGCCCTCTGATTGGACGCTCCACCACTGGCTGCTCGCGTTAGGTGTATAAAAGCAACACCAGCGCCACTTACAGCCAGCCATAATATGCCCAGCGGCATAACATAACTTGGGTGGAAGAAAGAGGGAAAGAAAAAAAAGGCAGACTGGAAGAAAAAAGACAAAAATTTGAACAATCCAAGGCATTCCAAAATACACATTTTTATTTTCAACTCTGCCTATTGTGGTAGGTATGTGGCAAATTCTTTCAAAAGCTTGACACTAATGCATGCCATTTCAGGTCATGCTACAGCCTCTTTGTAGCAGACCAGCTGTTTCTGAGAGTCCGGCGAAGGAACTGAATGCAGTGCCTCTGGTGCACTGTGCCTTCATCAGAGGCACTTGAATCCAGGCCTCTTTCCCGACTCCCCGCCAATGTGACTGCCAAAGGCAATAGCTTTCATAGTTCATAATACAGTGGGGGTCCGCTTAGCAGAGTACTACTCAAGCCTTTTTAATCCTTGTGTGGGTGTGTGTGTGTGTTTGTGTGTGTGTGTGTGTGTGTGTGTGTATGTGTGTATGTATGTGTATTGATGTGTGTGTGTGTGTTTGCATTTGTCACTGTTGCATGACCCTTCTTCTCAGCCTCGCCCTTTAAGCATCTTGTGCTCATCCAAGACTCCCTCGGAAATGTGTCAAACCGATTACAGTTTGACACACACCAAGCCTAGTGTTCTTGTTTTGTGTATACTCTTGTTTAGATACAAAAAGAGAGGTTTCCAAATCTGGACTATAATATCTAATACCATTCACTCAGGAGGTTCTCTTTGTGGTGTAGTAGTGCCATCAGTGGCCTTGTGTTGCTGCACATCACTCCCGCCACTTGCTACAGTGTCACAAAACAATGAGGGATCTTTTTAGAGGGCAGGAGATAAAGCTGAGCTGGGTGGACAGATATGTTTTTCTATTCATTTCTCCTCTTCGAAAAACATGTTGGACTTCAAAGTGTAATCACACAGTAGCTTATAGAAAATGCACAGTGGAATGGTATTTTTGTTGGTTGTGTTTTTTTTCGAAAGTGAGAAGGCTTACAGAGCCTTTGCTCCTATTCACAGTTCATTGTAAGACCCTGAAGGAAATGTTGGTGAATAGTAAGTATTGTTGTGTGTGTTGGCATGCAAATAACGAAAACACACAGACAGCAGGTGTGAGCATAAACTCAAACTCAATAATTCTTCTCTAGAGTCAAGGAAAAAGAAACAATATTCCAGACTGATTGATTGTAAGTGCAACAGCATTGAGTGTTACCTGCTGATTCGCCGTTGGTGTGCACAATGATCTGTAGGCCAGGCATGTTAATGTAGAGTATAGCTTGATCAGCCTCTCTGTGGCTCGTTCTTTCTGCATGGTCTAGCTTGTGTGCACTCGTATGCATTCTCTGCAGGTGCAGAGCCCCCTGTGTTATACCACACCAGTGTACACATTGACTTGTTGTCTATCTGCGTGGTTTTACCTCCCAGTGCCAATTAAGATTACAGACCTGTTTGTTTGCTAATTAGCCACGTGAGTCAGGGGGTACAATTGTCCAGGATCAGTGGCCAATCAGCTCAGCTGATTTAACACGAGGCAATGCCACAAAGCAAGATTCTATTCATGTTTTTCCAGTTTTAGTCTTTTTTTATCTACAGAAACATGTAGTGTAGTAAGGTCTTCAGTTGTTTGGTGCCTGTGCACTTGCGTAAATACAAGACGTATGCTTCCCTAGTGTCTCATGCTGTGGGCTGAAAAACTGCATTAAAAGGTACAGTTCACGCTACTTCTCCAAAACACTTTTTGTCAAATTAAGCTCCTTGAGATCCTCTACCTATCTATTCAGTGTTTGCCCTCAAAAAACAAAATTGTAATGTGTACGTAAACTGTCCTGACCCTGTGTATGGGAAACAAACAGTGTCTCAGGCCGAGTCATTAACAATTCCAGCCAATCAACACGTTGCTGTAGGAGCGCAGAAGGGAGGGGTATACAAACGTCAACAACCTTTTGCCAGAATCGCGGACAGAGCCTTTAAACAAAAAATAAACTTTACACAAAAGCTTTACAAAGGTTATACAAAAGTTTAACTGACTGAGTGCTGCATTCATCCAAGGAACAAGTCAAGATTTTTTTCTGTGAGATTAAACCAACCAACGCAGCTTTCTTTACCTCTTGTGAAGGCACCCATTGTAACACCAATATCTATCTTGTCAACCAACAACTTTTATTCACGCAAAGAAAAGAAAAGGTTTTGCTTTGTTAAGCACAAATTGTTGCCACAGATTATTGCCATGTGGTTTAACATCAAAACAAGAGTGGTGTATGGGCCTTGTAGTTTTGTGTCCATGTTGCTGTTAACAATGAATTGCTGGCACTAACCTTGATATTGAACTTGGAATCAGAAATGCTGTTTTTATTTAATCAAATAGAACATTTACAGGAAGTCACTTCAGACTTGTTTTGGCATTATAGGTATGCCAAGAGCTGTCTGAGAATGCCCTTACACATTAACCAGATTCTGCAGACGCGCACACACACACACACACACTCACACACACACACACATACACATACACATGTACAAACTCAACACTGTACCTCCTGAGCTAGAATGTTGTCATCCTGTTGTCCTGAAAGTGGGAGGGGGGGGGGGGGGGGGGGGGGCATTTCATCTGCACTTTGTGGCCAGGCCGTACCACAGACCATATGGCCCCCGTGGTTATGGACCACCTGAGGCTCTGCTGGTAATCATTGGAGACAAGAGCCACTTGACACCAGTGTGACAGATGGCGTTCCTGGGAGTAGGCTAGGGCGAAAGCGAGCGCAAGCGCGAGCGCTGCTCAACCTCAGGGGCCACTGAAGCGACAGTGGTGGAGGTCCCGCGTCTCGTGCCGGTCAGACCGAGAGACCCGTGGCATGAAGCTGACGGTGTGTCAATGGCGATTAAACCTGACTGGTCTGTGGTCTTTCTTACTTGTTTTTTTTTTTTTTCTTTTTCTTTTTCCCTCAAGTGCCCACTGTGCCCGAGGCCATAGATAAGAGAGGCCTTTGACACACGTGAGGGCACTTTTCAAAACACAACAGAGCATGGTGCCACTTTTCAAAACACAACAGAGCATGGTGGCATTTTTCAGAACACAACAGTGCTCCAACCTTTTCAGAGGA
Source organism: Clupea harengus (assembly GCF_900700415.2). NCBI lineage: Eukaryota > Metazoa > Chordata > Actinopteri > Clupeiformes > Clupeidae > Clupea > Clupea harengus. Next base: position 16,486,361 of record NC_045158.1, on the reverse strand, counting down.
GACACTGATGTGAGCATAAACTCATAAAGATGCACGGCCGGATGCGGACAATGCCTTTGTGGTCTGTCTCCACTCTTTGCGTGACGGAGAAGTCCCGCGTCGCGAGCTAGCTGGCTGCCTCGCTCCTGCTGCTCAGAATCCGAGTTAATTATGCATCCGTGGAGAGGTTCAGATTAAGCAACTCAGTCTGAAGTATATTTCAGGATCCTCTCAAGCACAAGCACCTAATCAACGCTTCACTTATCTACTTAGCGCCGCGGCGCAGGTATTTCACAGGCCTTGCTGTGGAGTGAGGGCACTTACCTTTCTGCTAGGATTTCTACCGCACTCACCACTGACACAGTTTTCAACTGCTGGCCCCCGTGAAAATATCATCGTATCGCTCAAACCACATGGAGCTCTTGCCGAGACTCGAGAACTCAAGAGTTTGATAGAACTTTTTTTCATCTAAATATTTAAATCTTGATTTTTTTTTTTGCCTCCTGCAATGTGAAATGAATTTTAATATTGTAGGTTATTGTACACATGAAATCAAAAGAGCAGAATCCGATTGGCTTCACTCTCTCCATGAAGCTTGCTTTCGAGAACAATGCCCAATCAGCAAACTCTAATCATCTCTGAAAGGATCCGTCTCCCACTGACATCACTTGGCTGAAAAATAGTAAATGATAGCCTTCGCATATGTCAGGTAGAGAAAATGGCTATGAATCTAGCGGGTCATTGTTCTAGCAGCAGGGCACAGTAGTCAAAATGACTTGTTTAAGACACCCGTGTACAAACTGGGATTATGGCTTATTGACTGAAAGACACCATAGCAACACACAAAATTGACTGTGCGCTTCCACTGTTTGAACTTTACCATTTCAACGAGACGTAGATCAGGGCTTCGGGACACTGTCCGAAAAAAAAGAGGTTTTGCGTCTAGACTCCTGGTGTCTATGGGAGACAGCAGACTCTCAGGATGGAGGCCTGAAAACGCCTCAATCCAAACAGGACAGCTTGCCAGAAAAGCATCGAGGAATTACTCAGCATTAATAAACAATGGAAATGATGGTGGTGGTTGTTCCCGTGCTCCAGCTAGCGCTCTACGATGGCAAGCTAGAGTGTTTTTCAAAATAATAATAGCTCTCCGGACATGTGGCATGTTAATATTTATGTCCAATATTGTCAGAGGTCCCTGGGTTGCATGAGAAGTGCTTTGTGGGTTTTTGGAAACAACACTGTTGAACAAATGGCCATTTGAGCAGGAACATGCTGCCACTTTAGTGCTGGCGATCGGACAATAAAATACATTAACACAATAGCATCATATCATATCAAACGGTTGGGCGAACAGGAAAGGGCCCATTAGTCCAACCTTTGTTCAATCAGCTTCTATTTCAAATCAAATGAGGTTTTAGCACGACAACAAATTGATTTTAATAGTTTTTTTTTGTTTAATTCATCAAATTACACGCATAAATACATAAAAGTGCTGTTCCATTGTAAACAACAATTTTGACTGGCCTAATGTGGGTCTTAGTTTAATGCAAATTAATTTCATATTGGTGAGGTATGAGTATCAATAGGCAGTCCATGGATGTATCTCTGCACGCTTGCTCTTTCAGAAGAGACTCTTAGTTTGATTTGAGATGAATATGACATATTGTTCCAACTTTGTATTTTTCCATCCCGAGGACCACAGTTGTTTACTGAATTAAGAATCTAACTGATGGGTCACATCAAATGGACAGTAAATCTGCCTGCTTCATCAGATTAGAAGGGATTTGTTGTTCGACAGTAAATGGGGGGTTTGCTTGTCATCTGACAGACAGAAAAGCAACGAAAGCTTAGTCTACTGATGTATCGAGCCTTGGGAGTGCTGTGTTTGTCTTCTGGCGCCAAACGGCACTCTGCATTTGAGTGTCTGTCTAGCCATTAGTGGCTGGTCATCTTTGCAAGGTGATTTTTCAGTGTCGGAAGGAAAGATGAGAGTGATGTCTCTCTTACCAGGTTGACTGCATTATGCCCGTAGCACACAGGTAAAAATGTGGAGTTGAAGTGATTTGCCGTAACATGAACCATTTCTAACATTGCAACATTGCAGTGAAGGTTTAAGTTTCATTATGTCATGGTGTTTTATTTTTTTCCCCCCTCAGACAGAAATACCATATTTTTACATAACCTAATGAAAATGCAAGAAAAAACGAGAATACACTCTTTTCCAGTCTTTTTCTGTGATGCATCAGTCCCCTACCAATCGCAGAGTTACATTCAGCATTGTTATCTTGATGAAGAAGTGTTGCACGAGTGCAGTGCCTTTCACCAGTCTTAATGGGCTAAATGCAACAAAAGGACAGCCAGCAGGACGGCAACAGCGCCTGAATATTACAGGTTCACCTCTAAGAGGCACGAGTATTGACGAGATTGCTGAGCACCCCTCTCCCTCTTTCTTTGTGCAGATGGTTTTAACCCTTGAAGGCCACCTTGCAGCGGTCCTCGGGGTCCTGGGAAGAAGGAAAGATTTTTCCCCGTTTTGGTGCCTGCCACGACACCCATACCTGTAAAGGAACAAACAGAGCACTAGAGCAGAAAGCAAAAGAGAATAGAGATAGAGAGAAAGAAAGAGAAGTGGGGGGGATGGAGGGAGAGGGAAAGAGAGAGTGAGAGAGTGGGTGGAGGAGTCACAGGAGCTGCGAAACAGAGGGGTTTAGATGCGTGACAGCCTGAAGCGGTGCGCTGACATGACAAGTCAGCCCGTGTCAAGTGTCATGGAAAGTCAGTGTTGCATCCCGGTTTCTCTGTTTAGGAGAGGAAAGTGTGTGTGTTGTGGGGGGTGTTGGGGAGAAAGGGTAGATGGTAGGTGGTTATGGGCCTTTTTTCCTCCTCTCTTCCCTCCTTTGCCATCTTCCCAGTGAACAACAAGCAGCTTTCACGCTCCACGTAGTCTTGGTGAAATCGACACCTTCTTCGCCAGAGCGATTATCCTGCCCTGGGCAGTGGCCGTCTTCCGCCCCGCTCCCTTCTTTTGTCAGCAGGGAAGGAACTCACAACTCACCACCCTACAGGCACCACAGGAGAGCGTGACTTCTTGTGGGTTACAGACATGATGGATTCATTTATTCCGTAAAACAGAATTAGCCCTTATTAGCTCCTATGGTGTACGGAGAGGAATGGGGATGAGGTACTTGGGATCGTTGGGGGAAGGGGCTAAGAATTTTCTAGGAACTACATAGAAACCCACTGTTGTCTTGAGATAAAGATCCTTTGGGGGGGGGGGGGGGGGGGGGGCGCAGTGTGTAAGCTACGTGAGTCATGAAGTTTCTTCAGCCATTGGCTTATCTTGAAACAAACACTATAGTAGGCTAATGTTACTGAAATAAAATAGGGCCTACTTACATTTGCAGATTTAATTCATGAAATGTTTCATACTCATATACTTATTTTTGATACCGTGCAGGTTTTTTTTTTTTACCAGTGATGTAGCTACAATGATTCACACTGGTTACCCTTCATCGTGACCAGTGCATATCGTGACCAGTGCATATTTATTATGTTTAATACTGTAGCATGTACTCCAGATGCAGCACCAGGCTACTATTTTTGAACGGTTCTTACAGATGTCATTTCAATCATTGCTTTTATCTTACCGAATGCAGTATGCTGCCCAGTACCTCCAAAATTTGAACTGTTGTCAGTTTACGTTCCAACAATACAAAGTATTGGGAGGGACGGGCTACAAAGGACGCATAGGACACTAGATAACAAGTTACATATGCAGACAAGCAGATGAGAAAATCTCACACGATTTTGCATTCAGTTGAATTTAGCTTCACATTTTATTTTTTAATCTGAAAAAATGACCAAGGTCCAGACTTTTGTGACCTCATAGCTGGTTACGGTCATGCAGAAGAGGTCTCTTCTTCATGTAGAATAACTTTGAGTATGAATCATATAGACTCTCTTGGTTTTTTTTCCCCATATTTGTTCCGCCTCTCCATCTCTCTGTGTGTGTGTATGTGCTTTGTTTTTTAGGGAAATTCTGTTGAAACATGACCAGATGGATTCATTAATTTCCAGAGGCAAAAGCCATCTTTATGAAACAAGTTCATGTCAGACATATGTTTGATTCATGGCATCATGTTGTATACCTGTATGATCTGAGAGGCATTAGGCGGTCCTTTTAGTGATCTTATCTGACATGGGAAATGGGAGTGAAAAGCCCTCAGGAGATCAGAAACCTTCTGGAATCATCCAGGATATGTCACTGTTATCTTGTTCTAAAGCTACAGTCCCCACACGGTGACCAGGTGTCTCGCTTTGCATTGTACTGCACAGCATTTTGACCCTTTGTCCCGCGCCCCACATACTGAGATTGTGTCCCGCATTTTCATCGGTCATCAGTTGTCAGAAATTAGAACACATGGATGCGTTCTTTTACCCATCTGTCACATGAGCTGCTTATGCTGCAAATTACTAGCGCTACGTCAAAAGCAGCACCCTGGCTCATGTAAATGCAACACAGCCAAGCTTTTCCAAAAGCCTGGTTTTCATCCCAAGACTGAGAAGAGAGCAGTGAAGGCGGGCATCAAGAGGCTGTGATGGCCGTCAATCAAACTCTGCAGACCGGGGGAACTCCTCTGCTACGTCACAAATAACAAACGTACACAAACTTTTGCAGTTAAGGTAAAAGCTACCAGGCAACATCATGGCTCGTCTTATCTTTCATATAATACAATCTGTAGCCAGTATCTTTTATTGCCGAACTGGTGTGCTGTGGAATCAACTAGAGGGCAGAGGTGTTTACGAGCCGAAACGGTAGAATACAAATGTTTCTTATTCAGTTAGATAGACAATATATCAAATGTCCTCTCAGCGTTGGTAACATGTCCCACAGTGTCCCACACAAACCTGCCACTTGTCCCACAATTGGTCTGTTTGCATCGGGTCACTCTGAGTCTCCAGAAGGTCTCCACATGGCTGTCTGCATGCTTGAATTATCAATTTATGAAAGGCTGTTTTCCAAATTGCGTTATCATCATCATGTATTAGGTCTATATGAACAAAAGCATAATACTTTATGTCGCATACACTTTGTTACATTGTAACTATAACTATGTCATTGACTACTACATAACACAGTATGTAACAGCCACTTTGTACATTTTCAGGACTTAAATCAATGCAAATGTAAAGGCAAATGAAAAATGTAACTGTAAATGCAAATTCTATGCTGCAGTCATCAAAATGGCCCTCCAATCAAATAAAATATTATGCATCATCAGTGAATTAGTGAACCTAAATTACATCATCAGTGAATTAGTGAATATAAATTACATCAGCAGTGAATGAGTGAATATGCTGAAATTGCTCAACAAGTCAACTGAAGGCCAAGACACTACTCAACAGTGTAATAAATCTATGTCTGGCGGACAATAGCAGAACACTGACAGGATTTGATTGTGTTTTGGACCATAGCGGAAATCTTCATAGTTTGAGCACAGGACAGTTCTGTAGCGACTCTCGAGTTGCATGCTAAACACACACAGTGAGAGACCCCTGTAACTCTATAGTTCCATCTGTGTGTTCTGCATGGCGTCAGGGAGACCACACCACTCCACAATAAAGGCATACCTGGCATTCTTGTCCGACCTCCTCACCGAGGACAAGTGAATTGGAGCCTGCCTAGCACAACACGGTAATGAATGAGCAAAAAATCCACCCCACCAACCCATCACCCAGCCTCCTTGACAGACAATCCATGTGTGAAGTTGCCCTTTGCGATGCCCAATTACCCCTATTTGAAGTCCTCGTAATGCTCCTACCCTAACCTCTTTCATGCAACAGTAATGCTACAAAGCACATGTTAAGCGGAGGACCTGACCCTCCAGAAGAAGTCAGGGGGCACTGGAAGCCATGGCCCCCACCACCACCCCCATCCCCCCAGCAAACGGGTGTTTTCCTCGGCATGGACGACAGATGAGGCCAAGGATCAGGCCAAGGTATTGAAAAGTGTCAAGGCTGTCGCGCCTCGCCGCTGCTCGGGCTTGTCGAGAGAGGCACTGAGGATCTCTGTCTGTGGCGTGTAGTGTTACCAGTTTGCCTAGGCTGCTGAGAGTCGATGGTGTTTACGTTTGACACGTTAGTAAAACGAGTTCCGGATGGTTTCCCACACACTGTGATTTTTAAATGTTTAAATTCCTCTGGATTTATACAAGAACAAGGTATTTCTGTCTCTCCATGGAGCATGCAAAACTAGAAAAAGCTTAAAGAGATTTATATGACAGCAGCACAAAAGTCCAGAGTGGCGTAATACATTCATGTTGTAATGAAATTGACAATGTTGTAACATATGATTCACCTTCATCTGTCACCAACGTACTCACTGCAGTCCTTTTTGTAGACAGAGAGAAATAATTGTGGTAGGCTTCACAACTTGCGGTGAAGTCACTACTAAACTCTGAGCACATTTTCAACGCACCATTGCTGACCTGCATTCTTTCTGTGCTTTGCTGTGGTGCCAGTGCCACTCTGGCTTACAGAAATACTGGTTTACAGAAAGGTCCTCCATTCTTAAGTTTCATACATGATAGTTGTATGCACTGTTTTGGTGATAAATGACTGTATTATTGCAGAGGTGGACCCACATACTGTACATGTTTGATGATTACACTTTGAACTGCTGAGAAATATTCAGAACAAAAACAATCACGTTTTGCCTCATTATAACTGGTGCCACCAATTACCTACATATTACATTATGTGAAATATTACGAAAATAATAATTTCAATATTAGACATTCTGAAAATTTCACAGCTTTCCCCTCCCTTTTAAGTGTGAAAAGCTAAGTGAACAATTGATGAAAGATCCACAGCATGTACGGGTTGTAAGTGAAATAATTAAAACGTGATATTTTCCAGTATGGCAGAGCTGCGGGTAAAATGACTCTTTCGAGTCAAAAGGCATCAGACTCTGGCGATCAGAGCGCTCTACAGGGAGTAAGACAAGATGATTCTGTTTGCATGTGTTACATTCAACCCTCTGCAATTATCATGGTGAATAGTGCCTGTGAAAGGTAATTGCTTTGTTTTTTTCAATTATTTGGTGGAGGCTCCGGTAATTTACTTCATTCTATGAAATATGCCAATTAGACATTTTAATTACAGTTTTCACTGTATCACTTTGCTCTTCCTGAAAGGCTGTAATACTGCTATTAGATGAATGTGGAGGACAGTTTAATTTTTCTCTTGCAGGTTGAAATAACATTTACATTCAATAAAAAGACATAGTGTTCCTAAGGATTCTGAGCACAAACCAAGGGGTACTTATTTTATGTCTATATTGTTTAACATAGCAAACAATAAATTCATTATCAATGCGATAGGTAAATTAGTTTTATCTACAAATAAATTGTTATAATAATTCACCGCTCTGCAATTTGTTTGTTATGTGATTTTGTGTGAAAAATGTTTTTGTAAAAATTTCAAATCACTCAAGATATACAAAAACTCCACTAAAATGGCTAAAAATTAATGTTTTTGTCGTAATGCTTTTTTAGGGTTGTCAAACGTGTTAATTTTGGTTAATCAATCATAGAAATTATAGTGTCAAAAAATGTATTAATTAAATTATTTAATCACACTCTGTGATGCCCTTTGACTCCATATATCACTGTGTAACGCCAAGGGGCGGCCATATTGGATGGATACAGTGGCCAGTCTTCATTGCAGTAATAGTTTGTTTCTCTCCCACTATGTGCTTTTGATGTGGAGCTAGCATCAATGTTTTGGGCTGTATTGGTAGTTGATTATCATAGTGTTTCTGAGTTCAAGATGGGGAATTCCAGAACTGCTCGTGCAAAAACCTCTGGAAATCCTGAAGGTAATTTGTAAAATATTTCTAAGCATAACTGTAAGAACAAAGTGTTTTTCAGCTATACTATATCAAGAAACCCTATTTCATTTGACCGAAGCAAAGTTATTAGCATCTGTTTTCTTCTTGACATAAGTTTGCAAGCTAGCAAGTTGAATCGGTGCTTTAGTTGTTGGTGTAGTCTGATGTCTCCTAAGTTAGTTAGCTTGCTATTTTTAAACAAACTATGAGATGGGTTAATCAGGAATAAAGAGAATGTTTTTTTTTTCATTAAATAAAGTTCATTTAAGTGTCTGTCGTTTTCTATTCTATCACACTGCCAAGGCTTGTTTCACTTCATGTCAATGGCAAATCTGATGGATTTTTACGTGCTTCTCACAGCAAGTTGATGTGCGATTAATTTAGATTAATTAATCACAAAGCATATCATTAATTAGATACATTTTTTAAATGACAGCCCTAGCTTTTTTTTAAGTCTTTTTAATTCACTACAATTGAATTACCAAAGGTAGTGGTAGTGCTCCTGTAATCAGTTGTATCCTAGCCTTGGCTAAAAGTCCTTTTACAGTCGACACACTCAACAAATCCATTGTCTTGGTTGTGTTAGCAAACTGTTTGTGTCTCTTGAGTTTGAGAGACAGCACGTGCACACATACCTAAAAAAAATCTCATTCTCCCTTTGAGGCCAGCACTTGTCCTTGTGACTAGTGTTTTATTTAAACTTGAAAGATGAAGTCCTCCATTTCACCCCCCACCCCCGTGTTTGTTCTTTTCTCTCTTTCCCTCTTTCTCTCTGCTCTCCCTCAGAGCACTTAGCAGTGGAAGAAATAGACATCTATCTTGAATATGGCCATCTTTGCCAACCAGCAAGGGCAGCGGAGTGGATCATATGTCTTGAGGAGAGTCCGGAGCTTTTGTCTATACATACTGTAACCTAGGGTGATAAATGATAAAAATCGCTGCCCTGAGTCATACATAAAGTCATCCCACAATGCACCTTGCAGTAAATTATGCTCGCTCAATAAGAGCTGACAGGTGCGGGTACAGCACTGCTCCCTTTTATTTTCCTCCAACATCAGATGTTCTCCATTTATCAATAGGCGCCTCAGCTACTCCTTTCCTTTCTTTTCTTTTCCATTCTTCTCTCGTTCTTTTTTTCATATTTGTCCTAAACCTCTCAAGAGTCCTTGATGTAAGAGTCATGAAATCATTAAGGGCCATAAGTTTGCTGCTGTATCAAAGACTATGCACATTCAGGTAATTAGGAGAGGGGAAATGTAGCACCCTGCCCCCCCCACCCCCCACCCACACACACACACACTCCCTCAATCCTCCTCCTCCCCCCCCCCTCTCTTCAGGAGAGAGGGGGGTCCAGCCCCCACCCCACCCCCTCACACATAGTCCAGCAAATTGAATTTGGAGGCAGTTTGACAGCGAGGCTATAGCACCATTGTCAGTGATGCATTAGAGGAAATTCTGGATTAATGAAGGCATAAACATTCTGCTAATCTCTGGAACAAGGTGATGGCTCGGACGAATGTTGTCCTCACGGAGAACCTTTTTCGGGTGCGATTATATCTCCTCTGCGCAAGGGGAAAGCTAAACTTGCCGCTAAGCACTGTCCATTTCACTCAATGGTTTATGCCCTACATGTGTTGGCTGCTGTAAACATCCCCATCGCTCTGCCACACAGTGCTCAGTTTGATTAATGTTTCTAGTGCTTTGTGAGAATACCAAAGAACTGTTTTGTCTGATAAACACGACCTTTCACAAGTGCTGCTTTTAAGTTTTAAAATGATCTCTGAAAATGGAACTCTGTCTACGCCAGTGATGCATGAGACGTAATGTATTCTACACTAACACACGCATTAAGAATCTTGTGTTGACATTTTCAACGTGTGAGGACTTTTTATTTTTTTTATTTTAACCCTAGTCTAGCGAGCAACAAGAAAACAAACCGCTATTAAATACAAACACCTACAGAGTATTAACTCAGACCTGCAGTTAGTGTCATATTGTGTCCCTGGCTCTCCAAATTAAGAGTTTTAGAAAATATGATCACATCAGTCTCTTAAGAAAGAGCTGTTATTTATTTGTCAGTCCACATCAATATTTCCATCTCAAACATTCCATTAAGGGTTTCATTTTTCATGCGGAGGGCAGGCTGCAGATGTACTGTCTCTAAAGCAGAGACTGTATCACCTTAATGACAGCCTGTTGACTGCAGATCTGAGCGCCTGGCATCCAGGGCTTTGACTGGTGAGCTTGTGCCGGTTAAAACCCACGGCACCGTCATGAGGAACTGTCCTTGGGGTCTCAATTAATCACCGCTGTGATTATGTTTGCCTTTTAGCCGTCAGCCGTGAGCTTGCGAGTCCACTTGGCCCCCGAGACTTCCTCTTGGGAGCTAAGCAAATGTTAGCCCAAAGAGCATGGCAAACCAACAGGGAACAAAAGAGCCACGCTCCTAATGTGTTCACAAATAAGAGCCCCTGGTGTTACATATGAGTGTGCCTGGAGATTTAGGCATTAGGGACTGAGCTGATTCATGGATAAATAATATGAATGCATTTCCATTTAGAATTTTGTGTGTGTGTCTGTGTGTGTGTGTGTGTGTGTGTGTGTGTGTTTGTTTATGTGTTTTGTGTATGTTAAACGACATGCTAATTCTAATCTAATTGAGATATGTAGACACCCAAAACAAAAAAAGACAAGGAAAAACAAACTATCTGTTGGTTCTTGGCTTGTTCCTGTAGTAACATTGTCCCACACATCGTTGCATTGTGACACCATTATGGCTCATGCCAGGGCAATCTTAGTGCCACCATGCCCTTTTTTAGTTTTATTCATTTTCTTTTACATCTGTGTGTGTGTGTGTGTGGGGGGGGGAGTAGTAGTTCAGTGCACTTCAGCCACTCTGGGGAGCACTCCCCCCCCCCCCTCTCAGGAAGCGGGTTCACCTTCTGCTGCACCTGGTGGGACTCTTGTGGAGCTGGTGGCAGAGCGATGTCTGAGAGGGTGAGGGCCTTGCAGTGCAGCAGGTGTTCGCTCTGTTCTCCCGTCCACTTACTGGCCTTCAGGGAGCTTCCTCCATGGTGAGGTGAAAAGGTCTCTCCACTCCACTCCTCTCTTTTCTCTTTTCTGCTCCTCTCTCTCTCTCTCTCTCTGTCTGTCCTCTCTCTCTCGCGCCCTCTCTTTTCTCTATCTCTCTCTGTCCCCATCCCCCTCTGTCTAGCTCTGGAGCGACTATGTCAAATGGTTTGGAAGCATGTTGTGTTGCTCTAATGCAACCCCCCCCCCCCACACACACACACACACACACCTCACCTCCCAACATCCCTCCAGGAATGGCTGACCTCAGTCTATTAGCAGGGGCATGCAAAGGCGAAGTTGGTGGCCTGGCTGTAACCCTCCTAAAGTTGTGAGTGCTTGTGCCAGACTCAACTTAAAAACACTCCTGTCCATTTTCCCTGAACCTCCCCGTTGTCCTTCTCTGTGCTTTTGCTTGTGCTCATGCTCTTCAGAAATGTACAAATAAGCAGTGAAAAGGCTTTTAGATTTTTTGCCTCTCAGTATGGTTCAACTCAATAAATATATAAATAATTTGGTAGCCCTTTACTTTTCACATCTGTAATAAGTGGGTAGTATCATGGTAATAAGTGGGTAAAATGGTAACTCATAATAACCCACAAATTACATAAAAGCTTCTAAACAATAATCCACCATTTACTGTGGTAACAAAATGTTAATATGTTGTTGTTAATACGGAATTATTTTTCATAGGTAGTGGTAATGGTGAAATGTAATGGTATGATTTAAAATAGTAAAACATGGTAAAATACAGAATTTTTCCAGTAATTACCCAGAAACAAATGAATTACTTTCATGGGTTACATGGTATAAGGGCTGTAAAAAGCTGAATTGCCTGTTTCTATTTCATTTCTCTGCAATGGCTACTCTTTTTTCCTTGTCTATGCTTTCCAATATCAGTTATCCCGGTTTTAATCAGCTTACATTCCCCTTGACATAGGCCTATCAAAACACTAAAAGCACATGGCATAAAAAAACAGGATTTATCAATGTAAGAGACCCCGTGGCATTGGCAGTGAGGTCATTCAAGTCCAATCTGAACTGGACCCTTTCATCACTGATCACTGATCAGGCCGTGAGCCAAGCATGACCGCATCAGAGCCTCAGTTGTCAGTCTCTCTCTCTCTCTGGCTCAGGCCCTCCATGTTATCAGAGGGCCCTGTTGCTCCTTCCCACACACCCCTGCACTGTCACACAAAACAGGGCCCTGGAGGAGCCTGGATGCCACGTTAGCAGTTAGCAGGAGCGTCTTCTGGCCTCCGTCTGCGATTGCCCATATGGAGGCCCGCTAATCAGATGTGGCAGTCCCCAGTGTCTGCATTTTGGGTGAGAGTTTCTCCCCCCTTCTCCTCCCTATAGCACCTCCCTATCCTTCTCCCTCTGGTCCACCCACCACCTCCACCACCCGTTCTCTAACCCACCACTCCCCTCTCCCATCCCCATGCAGTCTTCACTTCCCTCTCTGAGGCTACTCGTCCTTTCCCGGCCCTCCCATCTCAAGCTGGCCACCCTGACAGCAGGGGGAGGGCCGCCATCCCAACCCCCCTGAGTTTTCTCCAATTATCCCCATTGCCACTGCTGCTGCTGCTGCTGCTGATTCCGCCGTCTTGTCACCCGGTGAGGTGTGGTATGGGCGAGGCAGGCGCTGCAGCCGTGGGTGTGTCTGACGGGTCTCACTGGAGATGGAGCAGTAATGACAGACGCCACTCGTCGCCTCCCCACACTTTAAATAAACCATCCATTCTGACCCTGTCCTGTTTCTTTTCTTTGCTTTCCTGTCCTTTTAAACATGGTATTTAAACACTGGACAGTAGCATAGAAAGTAGCATATAGATATTATCATGCAAGAGTAGCATATAGATAGTAGCATGTAAGAGTAGCATATAGATATTAGCATGTAAGAGTAGCATATAGATATTAGCATGAAAGAGTAGCATATAGAGAGTATTATGTTATTGTGTTTTAATATTCATTGTCGCTATGTGAAGAAATGGATGAAGGAATGTAACATTAAATAAATAGGGGGTTTAGAAATGCAAGCTCACCAGTGAGGCCTTACAAAAGCTTTCCATATTCAGGAAATAACACTTCAATGCTAATGTATCTGAGTACATCAATCAGATTTTCTCCCCCTGGGTTGAGGCTATTAAAGTGACACTACTCCCAGTCTCCCAGTTGCCCGCTACCATCTGTACCATCCACTGTGGGGGAAGGGGGGCGAAACCAGTGGGCTAAGTACCCCAAATGTAGTTGCAGGTTGTGCCCCATATCTAATTGAATGTTGTAAAACAAAGTCCTGGCTTGCCTGGCCCAGAATGGCTGTAGGCCGCAGGCAGACATTTGCAGCGACTGAGCAGAAGCTGCCTCAGCAGCAGCGTCCTATAACTTACTGACTGAGGGGTACTTAATATATAATGCAATATTCTGCGCGGTGCCATTTGTCATTTGAACTGGGACACAGATTATAGCTCAGGGCAGTGCATCTGTGCGAGGAGAGTGCTGGGGAGAGGAGATGGGGCTAAAAGCTCTCCCGGTGGAGCCCTCTGGAATAAGGCTCGGCATCAGAGGTCACCTGCCCCCCCCCCCCCCCCCCCGGACACACACACACACACACACACACACACACACACACACACACACACACACACACACACACACCCGCCCACACACACACACAGACACACACACACACACATGCTCCCTCTTTCTATTTTGCTCTCTTTCTGTCTTGCTCAGGTAGGTTTTATCAGCCTACACAGCCCCAGCCACCCCAGCTATCTAAGCCATGGCTACCATCCTGGGCTAATTTCCCTGGTAGGGTGTTGCCTCGTGGGTGTCTAAATGAAACATTGGTGTCCCACTGGGGTGCAGTGCTGTTGTTGTGACAAACCTTCTGTGGCCTTTATCAATCAGGCAGCCTCAGTGAGTGGGTGTGTGTGGGGGTGTGTGTGTGTGTGTCTGTGAGGGTGTATGGCTGAGGGAGTTTGGGATTTTGCCTGGTGCCTAATTCCAGTCGCTGCCAAAAAAAAAAAAGCAAAAAAATAAATAAAAACCTCCCAGCCCAGCCCCTCTGAGGTTTAAAGAAGGTGTCAGTGCGGCTATTTAATTTGCACCGGTAAGCTGCTACACTGAATCTCCACCCTCCTACCCCAATACCATCCACCTCCAAGGCCAGACCCCCTAAAAAACACACGCACACACACACACACGCACACACACACACACACACACACACGCGCACACACACCCCTGCAATTTGGCGTGCACGCATTTCAAATGAAAAGGAGCGGATCATCAGCCTTCAAATGCTGACATAAGTTACAAGCAAAATTTTAATTAGTGGGGCGGAGGGGACTGATAATTCACCATCTCTTTTGTCCGAGGCAGGGTGGGGGGTGGACAGCATGGTGGTGGTGGTGGTGGTGGTGGTGGGCCAGGAGGAGGCGGAGGGGCTCGTTCCTCATTGTGTCCTCTCATTCATTGAGTCTGGCATCTGCATGCTGCGTGAGGGGAGAGAGGGATGGCTCTCCTGCTCTGACTGCATGGGGCAGCAGCGGCTCTGGACGACTTCATTTGCTCTGTTCATAATGACACTCGCAAATCTTCTGCAAACAAGGAACTGTAAACAATGTCACATGATGGCAGAAATGTGTTTTGTTTTTTTTCGTTTCTGTTTTGTTTTGCTGGGCGTGGTTTGGTTTGATTATATTTGAAAATGGTGTGTGATATTTTTTTGTTTGTTTATTTGTTCAACTTTTTTTTAAACTTTTGACATTTTACTGCAATGGGAAATGAATCTCTTAGTCCGCAAGAAAAAATTAAAATAGCTAGGATGAAAATTGAAAGTTGAAAATTATTTCTTAGTACTGCTGTACTGCTTCATACAAGTAGTTACAGGAAAAATCAGACACTGCAAGCGTAGTAACCACAACATGAATTCATGTGAAATCTATTTTTTAGTATTCATGTGCAAATCTATTTTTATGTATCATGCCATTCAATCATCTGTATAGAATATGAATACTCAAACAACAAGCTAAAGACTCTGTGCAACATGCATGCCCCATTGTGGTGGTTCCTTTGATGGTTGTCTTCTCCTCTCAGTAAATTGACTCTGATTGACAGAAATTGCAGCTGAAATTGAATTAGCTCCATCAGAGCTGCTTGCCCAGGGAGCTTTGGGCTTGTGTGTGGAAGCCAGTAATATCCCACAGACCCAAGCTGCTGTCCTACACTGAAACACAAAGCTAAACATGCAATGCAATATATCACAAAAGCTACTTTTCTTCATTTGATGTTTTACTCACTGTACGTTTTACTCACGTACTCACGATTATAAAAAAAAAAAAATGCATTTTGGCTCATTATGTTACTTGTGGTACTTCAAACATCTCAAGAATCCCCCCAAACACATCATTCACATGAAGAAGAAGAAACAGCAAATGGAGATCATACAATATTTTCAAAAGCTGGTGTCATGTTGGCAGCGAGTAATCAAGATCATGAATATTTCAGCGCTCAGAGTGCTATCCCACTGTTTTTTCCCCCTCCATCTAGAGTGAGCTTCCTGCGCATCTCTCACTGTCGTCATCATTTATTTACTGGTAAGTATGTCGGAGGGGCCCCGGCAGTCAGCCTGCGTTATGCTGCGTCGCCGAGACGTCCCTGTTAGCGACGGGCTAAGTGGGGGGGGGGGGGGGGGGGGGGCAGTTTGTGACTGGTGGCTAATTAGAGACGGGGGCCTCTTGCCCCTGTTTGATGGAGCACCCTCACGATGGTCTCTCTCTCTCTGCTCCTCCTCCCAATCTGCACCATCCAGCTGATGGAGAGAGGGTCAGAGAGATGGACAGATTGAAGAGAGATGGAGATGATGGTGTGTGTGTGTGTGGGGGGGGGGGGGGGCGGCATGAAAGAGAGAAAGAGGGAGAGAGACGGAGAGGAAGGTGAGCGATGGAGGGAGAGAGGAGTGAGAGAGTGAGAGAGAAAGAAGAGGAGGGAGAGAGGAGACAGAAAGGGAAGTAGAGAGAGAAGGAAAGATAGACAAAAAGAGAGAAGGGAGAGAGAGAGGGAGGGCACTCTCTGTGTGCTGAATCACCTCAGTGCCTGGGGCTGTAGGCCCTGCTGTCTGTCTTTGAGGTGTCCCTGGTTTAAGTGACATACCAGCAGCCTTGTTAGCGACCCCGGCGCTCCCACACTGCAACTGTTGCCATCTGGCCCGCTGCCTGCTGACCGGGGTGGGGGCCTTTGTGTTGTGGTGAACTCTACTGGGTGTCCTGATTCATCAAGGGCCCCACACGCCCTAGGGGCCTCACTGGGCCAGTCCTCCTGTCCACACCTCCCATGGGAGGTGCCTTTTTCTTTTTTAAGCAAATACATTTATGAGGTGAAGAGCATCATGATACTGATGCAGTATTCACCATGACAACCTTTATGTTTATGTTTATGTTTATATTTTACCTGGAATATTTAAGAATTTCAACCCAAACTAGCCTGATGTTTTGAGAAACATCTAGATCATCGTGGTTTATCTCATGTTTGACTAGAAAGGCATAAGATCTCTAAAAGCTACCCATGGCCATACAACACATCAACGTCATGTAGCTAAGTAGCTTATTGTCTGTGGTAGTTTGATGCAGGCCATTCAGCTTGGAAATGTCAAGTACATCCATTTCACGACCACAAAGCACAGACTGGCCACGAACGGCTAGCCAGCAACACTGTTCCCTTATATATTTTAATGGCTCATATTTCTGAATAAATGAAAGTTTAATGGAGCAAGTAAGACTGGCAGCATTTGCATACATTTGCTTAATGCATCAGTTTTTTGCCCTCGAAAGACTATTTTGTTTGTGTATTGTTTGGTGTTTGCCTTTCATCGTGCCCTCCTGATTTTCACATAAAAGTCCCCTCCTTTTCCTTTAATGCACTCGGAACATGCTGGCCTTGTTGGTCAAAGGGGGAAAAGCAATTCTGTTTGTGGGTATTCATTTATGGGCCGGTGGGTTTTAGGGGAGAGGCTTTGGAAAACAATGAAATATTCATCATTGGAAGACCAATGGCACGGAGAGGACGGGAGCGCTGAATTATACAGGAAAGGTTGGGATGTAATTTAATTAGGATGTGTGGGGTGCACAGGCTAGACGACTACAGGGGTCCCACCATTTGACACAAGCCGCCCCCCCCTCTCTATCCACCTCTCTATCTACATACCTATCCCCTCCCCCATTAATTTCACAGATAATCACATACTTCCCCATCTCTATTTCTCTACCTCTCTTTCTCTTTATTTTAGATGATACCCCCATTACCCTAATGTTTAATCATTTGCATTTTATTACACTGAAATTATTGTCAATGATAAATCAAACTGAAATACATTTTTGACAAATCTTTTTAACTACCCTGAAGGTCTTCCATACATACAAATAGGTAAGAATTCAAATTCGTTTTCTTCATCGTTAATAACATACAATCACATTTACATTTGACTGAATACTTCTACTGAATACATGCTCTCAAACACATTTTGCAGCATTCCTTGTCATGTGGATGAATAGGGAAACAGCAGGCCACAGGGGGAGAAGTGGCTCTCCACCTGGTTAGTTCCATCAAATGAACCTGCGGCCCCAAGAGTGAGTGAAAGGAAGTGTATGTGGAGCTGAGCAGGTGTGTGCAGGCCTGTGAGGCTCACGCAGGGGTGAGAGGCACGGGGGTAACAACCAATTAGCAGGGGCTATTTACTTAACTTGAATATGGATGTCTGAATTAGAAGAGTTTTGCATTGTGTCATCTTGTGTTGTGAGATATACACAGACTTTGTTTTCATTATTTAATTAATTGGTTGCACTTTATTTGGATGGTCCCCTATAGACTATCCACAGATGCTCAAATTATCAACAAACTATCTGTTGAAACTCTGACTACATACTTATGGTTAAAGTTAGGCTTAGGGTTAGGGGTTGGGTTTGGTTAAAGTGATGTTGAATGTGATGTGAAGACTGAACTTGAATTTCAACAAACTATCTGTAAAATCTCAATAAAGTGTTACCAATTATTATTATTTTACTTTTTTGCCGTGAATTATTTATTTGCCATTTGGAGTTACGGAACAGAAGAATTAGCCATTATTAGACACGACCCACAACCAGGCCTGTTTATAATGTGACCTGGCCATGTCCTATTGTCCTGGTGGTCAGCATGCTATGCACAAAGGGAGCAAAATATATATTCCTCAGGGAGGGCGGTTTTAGTGGTTAACCTAATTGAGGAGGTCAGGGGAGCAGACTGCACCCCAGGAAAAGAAAAAGAAGTGTGCGACTCTCTCTCACACACTCTCGCTTTCTCTCTCTCTCTCTAACAGGTGGCTGAGAGAACGTCATCTGGGGTCAGTCCAGACCGTAACACTGACCTTCCCAATATAAAGTGAACTCACTCTCTTTCTCTCTCAGTCTCACACACATATACTCACTCTCTCTCTCTCTCTCTCTCTCTCTCTCTCTCTCGCTCTCACTCTCACACACTTTTCTGGCATGTGATCTCTCTCTGTGATCTCTCTCTCACGGTTTCACTCTTTCTTTTTACTCTTGTTTCCTTTATCTCTGTCACTCACTTACTTTTGCTTTCTTTCCTTCTTTCTATCTCACTCATTCTGTGTATATCATATCTCCCTCTCTCTCACTCTCTCTCCGTCTTCTCCTCTCTTTATTCCCCCAACCCCTCCCCCCCCCCCACCCCTTCAATAAAGCACTTCTTTTCTCCTGACTGAGGAGGGGAGAACAATCTGAAAATTGTTACTGTACTTGCTGTGGCGGAAACAATTTGAGGATGAATAATTTCTCCTGAGTCCCTGTAGGCTACCCCCCCCCCCAACCCCACCCCGCAGTCTCTCTTTCTCTCTCTTTCTCTCTCTTTCTCTCTCTTTCACTCTCTCGCTGCCACTCTTCTGTTCGTCTTCATCTTTTTTTTTTTTTGAAGGGTGGGGGGGGGATTAACATAAAGGAGCAGCGAGCACAGCATCCTGAAAGAGCAAACTGGTGGGAGGATTAAGTGTATCATTGAATGGAATTATGTTGTAAATGACGGGGTGGGGTAGAGGCCTCCGAGCCACAGGCCCATCTGCCCCCTTTTAAAGAGTACCTTGTCGTAATTACCCCCAGATGGCTTTGAGCTGTGCGCCGGACGGCCGTCCGACCAGGTGCCTGCGGGTCCTGCTGGGCTGCGCCATTCACGGGCGGCGCGAGCGGTCTGGGCAGAGGGGTGCCGGGTCACCACCTGATTTTGCTAGGATGTTAAGCAAGCACCCTTCCCTCTCCTCCTCCTCCACCACCACTACCCTTTGTCACACAACTCACCCACCATAAATAGAAAACCTCTAGTAGTACATCACACACTGTTGTGGTCCATGGGGGCACTTGAAGATAAGAGGAGACTGTTGTCAAATAGCAGAGGGCTAATGATGATATATCACCTGCATGCATATATATATATATATCCTTAGTTATAATGTATTGAAACCTTACAGTGTAATTGCCAGTATTACACAAAACATCCACTCCTAACAGCAACCAGTTCTTCATTGTCAATTCAGCAATATTTAGAAATGTTTGATTGGGAATAACGCTCTACCTTCTGTCGGAGGATAGCAACACCACCACTGACTGGAGTCGTTTGTGTTTGTGGCTTTTTCCTGCTAATCTCCTGCGGGCCTCGTGAGCAGCAGGAGGCAGGGGCCACTTGTGGCGATTTAGACCGCCGGAGGCATGCCTCCTCTCCTGACGGGGCCAGTTTGAAGGCTGTTCTTCTCCTCAATGTGAAGAGTCTCTTCGCTTCCTCTCTTGACCTTCCTGCCGTGAATCTCCGAGGAGAAGGCTCGATGTGACAGCTTCTCGCAGCCCTAGTGGGGGGTGGGAGGGAAGTGTGGTGGTTAGGGAGGTTGGGGGGGGGGGGGTGGCGAGGCACTGTGCACCATTGATTTACTCTCCTGCTATCACTGGGACTTTAACCCCGCAGGCCAATTTAGTTACCCATCCAGCAGAAAATGGGCCTTTCTGTCTTTCCCTCTTTTATCCATGTCTTTCTGACATCTTTCTTTTGACAATGCTCTCAGCATTGACTGCTAAGGGGAAATCAAAGACTGTAATCACCATCTCCACATCACCCTCTGCGCGCTGCCACAATGCGCTGTTTAACGCCGCCGCCGCCGTTATTTGTGTCATATCAGCCGCCTGATTGTGTGCACTGCCGGCGTATGGATCACTATTGACACAGGCCTAATTATGCTGATGATCACAAACAAACCGCTTGTGTCCGTAATGATTTTTGATGCTGTGTATAATCGCGCTCAAGCATTATCTCAATGAGGTGGTGTAATAGCGTCTATCGTTCTGGCTTGCCGCTGTTGCCTGATTCCTGCACATCCCTGTCGAGAAGTCAGGATAATGAGTAAATAGATAAATATGTAGATAAATAAACAGAGAGAGAGAAAGGGGGGGGGGGAGGCAACAGTGTTTGCTCCGGTCTGTCCCTCTTACTCCTCCGGGCATGAAGTATACACTCTTTATTTATATAGGTACCGGCTGCTCTCATTATCGCATCTTTGCGGCACTCCAAATTGGCCGGCGGGCTATTGTTAGCACTTATGTGCCCCCAAAGTTTTTTTCTGTGCGGTCCCTCCTCCAAACACAGAGTGGCATTCAGCTGACTGGTGCGCTCTGAATGCAAGCGCTTCCCTGTAAACAATAGGCGCTTGACCTCTGCCTCAGACGCACATAAAACTCCTGAGCCCCCCCTCATCAATGGCGCTTGCCATTCAATGTTATTCATGGGCCCGGCCCTGACAAAGGTATAATGCGAAAAGGGGTCTCTCTCTCTCTATCTCACTCTCTCTCTCTCTCTCTCTCTCTCTCTTTCTCTCTCTCTCCAGCTCTCTCTCTCTCTCTCTCTCTCTCTATCTATCTCTCTATCTCTCTCTCTCTTCCTCTCTCCCTCTCTCTCCATTAAAGCCCCCAATGCAAACTGAGTCACGGTCACACACACACATGCACAAACAGATGCATTTACACACATACAGGTACGTACTCATAATATCTCTCTCTCACACACACACACACACACACACACACACACACACACACACACACACACACACACACACACACACACACACACACACACACACGTGCATACACGCACAGACGTAAGCTCCCTCTCTCTGCATTGTGCGTTCAGAATGTGATTTGTTTCTATATATAAATGACATAATTGGGTTAGTAACACTATCTGTGAGATAGTGTTGCATGAAGAGGCAGCCCCGCTGTGCCCTGCCAACCTTGTGTTCTGGTAGTGAAAGAGACAACCTAAGAACAGGGGAAATGGGAAGAACTCTATAGTTTCTGTGGTAATATATTTCTGTGTGCATATAAACGTAAACAAAGGAGAATAGGATTATCCTGCATGTTGTAATTCATTTTTACATATTAAATTATGGAGATGGGTAATGGCACTATAAGGGTCATGGTTCGCAGTATAATATGTTAGTATTTAGAATATAATAACAAAATATATAAATGACAAAAACATTTGTGGATACAGAGAATGCACACACACTACATACCAGTGTTGGTGTGACCACAAATGCATGCACACACCCACAAACACACAGACACACACACTTACACATGTATACACACCCACATATACACAGGCTTACACACAAAAGCTTTCTAGATCAGGAACAAACCCCCATCCCGAACACAACCCGGAGACTGTGAAAACAAACAGACGCGACAGCATCTCTGCATCTCCGGCCTCCCCGATGCCTGTTCACCGCCGGCCCTGGTGGACTGTGGCCTGGTTCAGTCATTAAGCCATTTGCTCCAGAAGCATGCAACGCTTAGTCGTAGCGGGTCAACGGGGATGATACCGGAGGGTTTATTTCATCCAGGCGAGGACCAGAGGGGAAGGAGGGGAAGGAGGAGGAGGAGGAGTAGGAGGAGGAGGAGGAGGCCATTCGGATGCTGCAGAGCCGACTTCATCACCGGTCGTGGAGTGCTATTGATTCTTTATTAAGCCAGTGAACGGTTCATAGATGGAGCCCAAGGACCGGCGCTTACACGGTGAGCAGTCAGCCTTGGGAAGAAGGGAGTGTTTATCGGATGTGACAAAGTGCTACTCGGCCATGCGCAAGGAGGGGGCCTTCTCCACGGGCGCCACGGCAACCTAATGTCTCGTATGACCCCCACCCCACCCCGCTGTATTCATCCAGTACACACACACACACACAAACTCACCCAAACACACGCAAACATACACACACATACACACACAGAAATACACACAACTCCCTTCAATAACCCTATCCTTCTTTTCCACAACCCCCTCCACTCCATCACATCTCACCCCTGACTCTGACTGTGACTGGTGCAATATGGGCCTGCTGGCTTTTGTTTATAGTGTGTCAGCATGTCAAGTTCTGTAAAACAAGTGATGTTTGTTATCATTTGTGACTAATAGGAAGCTTCCCTGCAGACAAATCAGGACAGGGCTTTCCCACACGAGCAGATAGATGACTTGCTCTTTGTGTATACTTAGACGTGAGGAATGACACATGAATCACACACCATTATAGAGAAACGTTAGGATAGGATCCGTGACGTGAGTGTTTACACCCATATGTACACAGTGCATGCAGTTTCTCAGAGTTTAGGCGATGTTATTTTCCCCACTAATCTGATGTCAATATGTTCCTAAAAATACCCTAATACCCTTACCCTGCTGTTGTTCTTCCCCCTGCAGCAGGAAAGCTTTGCAAGGGCTAAGCTGACACGGGGTTAGAAGGGATTGCGTTTCACAAAATCGAAGAGGAACAACCCCTTAAATCTGTTGGGCCGAAGGTCCGAAGAGCCGAAGTGAATCCCGTTTTTTCTCTACGTCCCTCACATTGACACACTTGGCCAACTCTGATAGCCTGGACCAGGCCCTCTGAGTACCAGAGACCAGATCCTGGCCACAGATGTCTGCCATTGTGGGCTCTGCTCTTTCCACAGCGGCCTTACTTTACTCTGTGCGTTTCAGATGAGGGACACCTCCCCACGGCCAAACTGAACGGAGACGGGCTAATGTGTACTCAAGCAGCTGATGTGCACAGACATTATGTTGTGGAGTCAGCTGGAACAGTGAGAGTTAGTTAGGGTGGGGGTCGGGGAGAGGTGAGTGGAGGGTTCGGGTGTGTGTGTGTGTGTGTGGGGGGGGGGGGGGGGTACTCCACCACCCCACCCCCACTCCCACCGAGCACCGAGAGGAGGAGCAGTCGACTAGTGTCCCCGGCTCACGGGTGTCTGAACATATGCCGGAGCAGGAGCAGGCTTCATGAGGCGTTCCCCTGCGAACGTGGCCACTGATTACTGCATAGGACAATGGAGCACAAGGGGGGTTGGGAGTTGGGGGGGGGGGGGAGAGGGCCAGCGTGTCATCCAAACAAGAAGGTGCTCAACGACATGTAATTACCCTCCTCCAACAAGGATGTCAATTTTTTATGACAGGTGGAGAGGGTGGTGTGGTGAGGGGGGGCTGGGTTGGTGAGCTGGTGGAGACCCTTGTTTGTCATTTTCTCACTTGCATTTTGCATTCCTGTCAGTAGCCAGGGGAAAAGTGCTTGGCCATTGATCCTCAAAAGAGCAACATACAAGGAAACAAATAGGCTGAACAGGGAGAATTCTGAGTCTGTTCAGTTGTACAGTCCAGCACCTAACCCTAACCCTGGACTGTTTTTTTTACTTTTTTTTTTACTTGATATTTTAACTTTAAAAACAGACAAAAAATGGACAGGAACTAGGTGCGTACAAATGTGTTCTCCACAGAAAAGTACTGAAAAATAATAATATATATATATGTATATGTATAAAAATAACAGACGTTTTACCCTTTGCCACCATTTTTGCCTTTTGTGTTGCACAGCACATAGTGCTTTCTAATTCATTCTGTAATGGCTTCCAGCTACCTGTCTAAAAGCATGTGCTTTTGGTCTGCAAATATAAACTTTGCTGTTGTCTTTGCACTAGCAGTGTTACACATTTAAAAGGAGGGTTAATTGACGCAGAAATATTCACTGCAGCAACAGCTGTGGCATAATTGAGAGTGCTATTTACCTCGCAAAGTAAAATTATGCATGCGCCACACTTAAAAATATACAATTATAGGCTCGTGGTAATGCTGAAAAGGTTGTGTCGGTTACATTTGCCTGATGTAATTAATGTTACTTAAACATGGGGTGATGCATCGTTTGCCAAGAAAATGGGGCTGGTGTTTTTGGAATGGTGCGGGAATAAAAAAAATAAAAAAATAAAATGCAATTAATTTGGCAAGCGGACAGCTCTAATTCTCTGGGGTTATTATTTTTGGCCATAAAAACCCAAGAGGAAATGGATGGGCCTGAGGTGCTGGGGAGGAAGAGTAGAAGTGCGGTTCTGATGGCATGTTTTTACACTCACGCCCGCCTAATGTGTCCATGACAATCACAGGTCTCCCGGTGTTCATTAGCCCAGCGGTTCGTTTTGCAGTCAGCGAGGCTCTCTCTTCCCCGGTCTGATAATTACACTGAGTAGGCTGCGCTCTGAGAGAGGAAATACAGGAGGAGGAAAAAATGGTTGCTGTGCTCCAAACGCAACGCCGTGGCACGATTCGCCGCTGCCAGAGATAATTCCGTGTCATCTCTGACTTCACGCTGTTTTTTTTTTTTTTTGCAAGATTGCTTTAGAGGACATATGAGACAGAGGAGAACCAAATGATGATCATTTCTGTGAATGTCCTGCATCTCAGAGCTGTTTGGGGAGAGGAAAGAATGACAGAGAGAAAGAGGGAGAGAGAGAGGGAGGGAAAAAGAGGGAGAAAGAGGCTGTGTAGGGAGGGAGTTTTCCTCCGCCCCATGCCTTTTGATGTCCCTGCATGCTCGCTGGGCCCCTGCTTTATTTCCATGTTAAACAATTTCACCCAATTTGTTGGATCATTTCACCCGATCAGAACAAAACAACGCCTCTCCCTCCACACTGTTAGGGACTGTGCATCTGCTGTTAGATGGGTGAGCTGCTGACCTCCCTCCCTCTCTCTCTCTCTCTGCCTATCTATCTTTCCCTCTCTCTGTCTATCTCTTCCTCTTTCATTCTTTCTCCCTGTCTTTCTTTATCTTTCACTCTCGCCTCGCTCTCCATCTCTCTTTGCCTCTCTGTATACCTTTCTTCATCTCTGGCTCTCTCTTTCTCTCTGACAAGCTCACATGAAACCACCAAAAAAATGTAAAATGTCCATTGTAATTCTGAAAACTGAAAATCCAGGCCATCTGAAAAAAAACAAAAAGCAAAAGAACAGGGGGAGGTAAAGACAAGGTGGAAGTCCTCTGCTGTGAGCACAGTGAAGGGGAAAAAGTGGGGGGTGGGGGGGTGGGGGGGGAACAGAAGAAACACGACAGGCATTGGTCTCTCTATTGATTCGCGGGGCGTTGAAAAGGTCTTTGGTCATGCCCTTACCAAAGCATACTAATTTGCTCGATCAAGTCTGTCAGAATATCGACTGGGAGGAGTCCCAGCACCCGCCATTGTGTTGGCTGCGGCGGGGAGCCGCTCTGTGAAACAGGATTACCAGAGGTCATGCGGCCAGTGAAAGGATGTCCATCACTTTCAGTCTGCTTACACAAAGGGGCGGGCACAGCCACATGATTGAGATGTAGAGAAAGAAAGCAAAGAAACTGTGACCACCAGAAAAAAGAGAGAGGGGAGAGAGGGGAGAAAAAAATTCTACCCCTCATATGCAAATTACTGTGCCATTAATGTATTCATGGCCCCCTCTACTGCTAGTAACCCCCCCAACCCCACCCAAAGATAATCTTAGTCATGAGGAAACAGCTCACTTTATGTTTTAGAGGAAGAAGGAGATTGGTTTTGATGTAAATCCCCCAAGGGGTTTGTCACATTGCTGTTGAGGGCCGGACCCAAATGCATGACACACGCGGCAAAGTGTGAAACACAAGGAGAACCTTTACCTACAGTCAGGTGACTACAAAACAGGAATGGTGTAGTGAAACAGCATGAACTCAACACAAACAACAACAAAACACAAGGGCTTAAATATACAGAGAAATGAAACAGGGGAAACAGGTCATTGACCAATGGGGCAGGTGAACACAAAGCAGACAATAATCAGGCTGATGAACGAGATTCAGGTGAGGGGCAGAGACAGCCACAAGGAACAGAAGCACATGACTTACAAGGAAGTAAACAAACTCACATGGCCTTTACAAAATAAAAGTCCCAAAACAAGATACAGTCAGAAAGGCACAGCCACTCCAAATCTAGCAGGATGGGGTGGGGGTGGGGCACTCAGGAAGACGACCCGGAGGCAGGGCAGGCAGATGGGACCACTCGGGAGGAGGGCCCAGAGACAGGGCAGACAGGCTTGGTGTCAACAGGCTCAGAAACAGAAACAGAAACAGACTCAGGAACAGGGACAGGGACAGGGACAGGGACAGAGGCAGAGGCAGAGGCAGAGACAGAGACAGAGACAGAGACAGAGACAGAGACAGAGACAGAGACAGAGACAGAGACAGAGACAGAGACAGAGACAGAGACAGAGAAAGAGACAGAGATTTGGGAACAGGCTCAGCAACAGATGAAGTGTTGACCGACTCAGGAAATGGCGTGGCATAGACCGACCCAACTTGGGATCAAGAACCAACTCGGGAACAGAACCAACTCGGGAACAGAAACAACTCAGGGTCAGGAACCAATTCAAAAACAGGAACCATCTCGAATCAGGCCCAGTCTAACCACCTGGGGTGCTGGCTGTGGGCTGGCTGGCTCAGAAACTGGATGAGGCGGGAGGCTAGTCCGGGGATCATGCAGCAGGACCAGAAGGGTGGTAGAGGAACACAAGGCAGGAGTAATCCACTTGGGGCCAATGGGGTGATGGAAAGACTTCCACCTATCCTGGGCACCTTCCACCTATCCTGGGCAAACTCAGTGTCTCACTTCCAAACAGTGGCAAGCCAATTAAAAATGTGTCTGTTTACACCATAATCATTCCATGAAAATGGTCGTCCATTCAGGATTTTTTCGGCTGGTCCAATTTCTGTCTCTCTCATTCTGTCGCACGGCTGTTGAGCGCTGGACCCAAATGCACGACACACAAGGCAACGAAACACAAAGAGAATTTTTACTTACAAATTGGGTGACTACAAACAGCGATGGTGCCGTGAAACAGCTAGAACTAATAATCAGGCAAATGAACAAAAATCAGGTAAGGGGCAGAGACATGAGGAACAACAGAAGCACCTGACTTGAAAGGAGGTAAACAAACAGACATGGCTATTACAAAATAAAAGTCCCAAAACAAGCTAAAGACAGAAAACAGTGCAGATCGTGACAGGGTTGATATTCATATTGTTGACTGTTTTAAGAGAAGCCATGATACCAGCCACACTTAGAGGATCAGTGGTGACCCTTAAATAGCCAGACATTCCATGGTGCAGTTTGATTTCAGTCTTAATAAAATAACTGTCCCCTCATTGTGTAATTAAATGTTGATTTATTAATTTACACATGATTACACACTAAAAAGGCAGAGGTAAAGGACTTGTGATGTAACATTTCACATACCTCATATCTACATAAAAATCAGTATTGAAAATGATCATAAACTGGAGGCAAAACTACTGTCTGAATACTTTCTGGGCATTTCTTCTGTAATTATAATGAGCACCAGATATTATTTGTTTGAGCTCTTAGATCCTAAGGTCCTCATCATTGCAAAGTAACCTTAAAGTATTAAAGCAGACCTTGCAAAAACAAAAGGACATTGTATTGAACCATATGTGATACTCCAACTACATATGCTGTACAACTATGTGTGGCTCTTTCATATTTTCCATTTTAATATAGTGTAATTTATTTCATAATATATCGTACGCCATTTTGAGAATAATAATATAATCTATTAATAAATTATCCCTTTCCTTTAGTGCTGATAAAATATGAATGTGTTATAAAATCCCTATGTAGGTACCCTCCAAATATTCAAGATAATATAGCAATTAAATTAAATCAATCGACAACCTAGGAATCCACAGCCTAATCACTATTTTATGTTCTACAGCCTGGCTGGAGATAAACAAAATATGGCTAATTATTACTGAAGTTGGTATGCTTGCATTATGGCTGTGTACTTAACTCATTATCAACGTATCAATTGTGAGCCTTCCCCAGTAACTGAGGTATTAGGCAGACAAGCGGTCTTAGCAAGCATTTAGTCTCCTCACCACA
>NC_045158.1:16428113-16453113 GCF_900700415.2 Clupea harengus | reverse complement strand
TGGCAAAACACAGTTTGTTTTATTTCTTTAATATTGAAATTTCACAATGTAGTGTGGAGAACTGGGAGTCATGTTGTGTTGAATATAATTACACTGATCTGGAATAATATCACGGTAACAATTAATATTACTTATTTTAAAAACTATTATGAGCACCATATTGTATACAGGCTATCTAATATAAACAAGTGTTATACATTGTCACAATATTTAAGAAACTGAATGAGAAGAACAAAATGTTTCAGTTCACATATTTTTATTCAGTGAGGAATATAACTCAGTTACAAAATGTAAAAAATAATTTTCATAGTTCTATAATTGTATGTAGAATTTCTTACGTGTTTTATAAGTCATGCTAAGTGTACCACCGCCGGTTGTTGTAGGAATGGATGCTAGCATAAACCAACATAGAAAAATTTAGTAAACCTTTTCATCTATTTCCCAAAACATTTTCACAAAGGGAGACAATAACAGTCACCAGTAAAGTATCAGAACCAGCGATGTTCAAACATAAAACAATAGCTGCAGATTAGTGAAACTTACACAACAACACATTCACTTTAATGTAGTACATTTCTCCAACTAAATAGATCCCTTTTGTTTCCTATCTCTGACTTAGCCTCTCCCGATGGACATTTTATTTGTTTTCTACCTCATTCTTTTTTTCCATCGAGTGAGGCTGAGAGGGGGATACAGTGACTGCATGCTAAATGCTACGCGGTCCAGTTGAAAGGGCAGTGCAGCTCCAAGGTCACTGTCTCTATTGATATGGAAGAGCTATTTGAGTTCAGGGGGCAGAGGCAGGTTATGGCAGCAGCACAACGTGCTCACATTTACCCACTTACACTTGCACACACACACAGCCACACACACGCAAACACACACACACACACACAGACACACACACACGCAAACACACACACACACACACACACACACAGACACACACACACGCAAACACACAAACACACAGACACACACACACATGCAAACACACACACACACACACACACACAGACAGACACACGCACACACACACGCAAACACACAAACACACACACACACACACACACAGACACACGCAAACACACACACACACACACACGCAAACACACAAACACACAGACACACACACACACATGCAAACACACACACACACACACACAGACAGACACACGCACACAAACACACACACACACACACACACAGACACACACACGCACAAACAACACGGTCCAACAGATCATGATTCTGACTAACACCCTGAAGAAGAGGAGAGAGAGGCAGTGAAAAGGAGATGCATTAGAGGCCGTGGTCTCTCCCAGGTGCCTGTGGATAGGTTTTAAAGGCCAGGGGACGTCAGGTATAGATTCTAAAGGGGATGTCAGAGCTCTGGATTACAGCAATGGCTCTGTGTTATCACCAGAAAGGAGGAACAATTCCTCACTTCTCTTTTTGATCTCTGTTGTGTTAAGTTCATAGATTTGGTATATTTTGCAAATAAAATTAAAAGAAAATGTTTGGAAAATAATGCAAACATAAGCATTGTATTAGTGGAATCATATAATATATACAGTATATATACATATAAGTATGCACGGCATTGTTCAATATCTAATATCAGTTCTGTTTTCAGGACAACACTTTTTAATATGGAAAGCTACTAGCAGTCGGACACTGGCACCAATTTCCTTCTCGGTTTTATTTGTTTGCATATTTGTTTATTTGTTTACCAGTATGGCCCTGCGAAACAAACCCCTGGCAAGAGTGCGATCTCTCGCCCTGCCAAGTGCTTTATTACATTGCCTCCCTGCGCTGTGAATAGTAATCTAAAAGCAGTGCAGTAAAACGCTGGGCTCTTTGATGTGCTGTGCTAATTTGATTAACATGTTGCCCTTTTTTGTATCCCTGTAATGCGTTGCCCTCTGTTCGCCACTGTAAACACAAGACGCTTCAGATGGGGGGGTAAACCCACAAATGCTGCATTTCAAAACAATGGCTGATTCAAAATAAACCAATAGCAAGGCTGTAGGCAAACAGGCATAATACTATGCTTATTCATTTCATTCAAGAATCATTTCAAAATGGCTCAATTCTCCACGTTAGTCATGTAAATAAAATGTGTCTGCCATCTATCCACATAAGAAGACAGGTACGAAAGAAAGCTGTTTGCCTAATTACTCTCTAAAAGCATATTTGCATATGTGCAGTAATAAGGAATTCAAACTCTCATTTCCCTGTGGTATTTTTCCTTCTCCATTCCATGCATGTATGAAAATCAAATCTATATTTGATAGGACAATAGTAACAGTAACTTCATTTATAAAACATATGTGATATCCTCCCCAGAATGCCTAATTTCCTCGTAATTAGCTATTGCGAGTTTATTACTTAGAGTAGCACTTGACATGATGGACTCATTTTAAAATGATAGAATAAGAAATTGTACTTAGGTATAGACTGAATGTTTCTGGTAACTCCTGATCCCCCTTCACAGCCTCTTGACTTAAATACGATACAAATTACAGTTATACTTATTCTACCATTATACCATTTTTTCCCTTTTTGTTTGTTTGTTTTCTCTTTTATCAACTTTTGTAGACTGGCAAATTCTGCCCATCCTCATCCTGGTGCGAAGTGATGCAAGGTGGAGGCAAGAAGAGAAAGGGCCATGGTCGCGTCCCAGAAAGGCAGAGGCTTGTTTTAGAGGTGTTTTTGAAGTGTCTCCTCACACAAGCGTAGGGAGATGGGAGGGGAAAGGGGGGCGGGGGGGTGATGCTGATGCTGGGCCACACATGCTAAATAATTGAGTGGCTGTGTTGGACCAGGGTGGAAGGGGTGGTGGGCGATGGAGGTGCGTGTGTGAGTGGGTGTGTGTGTGTGTGTGTGTGTGTGTGTGTGTGTTTGTGTGGGTGTGTGGATGGGGGGTGGATTTATTTACAGCAGAGCTGAGCAGCTGGAGCCAGGCTTGTCATACAACATAGAGTAGTGTGACTTAGGAAATTAGCGCCAGTGCTCATTACGCTCCATGTTCCAGCAGGGGGAAAACAACCCCTCCCAAATCCCCACTCATACACCCCCACACAGATGCACGTGCACGAACATACAAAAAAGACACAGACATGCACAAACACACACACACACACACACACACACACACACACACACACACACACACACACACACACACACACACACACACACACACACACATGCACACTGTGCTCTTTGCACAGCTTCATACCATCATCCAAAACGCACAGGTGTTGTGATCCCCGTGTGTTATCATGAAGGCATTCCCCAGCGCTCCTCTGGCTGCCTCACCCAGCGGCAGCCATTAAACTTTCAGACGTCGTGGGCCGAGGAGCCCGACTCTGCTGTCGGAGCCTGTTCAACATGCCGCCTCCCCGAAGGACCACCGCTGGAAGGCAGCCATGGGCAACTGTGTGTCAAATGCCGGACATGGTGTCTCAAGGCGAAGACGTGGCAAAGACACTTGTTCAATTAGACGCCACGGAGACACACAGGTTCCCTGTGAGTGCTGTTTCGCTTGTGAAATTAGCCTGACAGTCAGTAGGAATAAGAGAAGAGAGGCCAGTGGGTGTCATGTCTGGGAGATGTCTGACACATATTATACATATTTTCCTACATGTGTTAAAGCCAGGGTGGATGGGATGGCAGTGTTACATACTAGTCATTCAGTCTATCTTCTATACTCTTCTATACATTGTCTCACTATGTCTAGTTGAATAGTTTTCTATTAAAATCTCGCCAGATGCACCACAGTTGTTCCAGTTGAATGAAATGAATTAGCTGGAATGCCCACTCTTTGCTCCATTCTTCCTCCTGGTGAACTATAAGCCTGCTGGCATTGCTTGAGCCTAATAATGATACTCTGCTTGTGCTCTCTCTCTGCACTACTCAAGTGGTGTTGTAAGGTAAGACCTTTTTAAAGAAACATCCAACGATTCAGTTGGAATTCTGCTACCTGAAGGGAGTTTTCCCTAAAACTGATATATTGCTTGTGTGAATTTCATAGAAAGCGTTGTCAATCTCACGATTTTATCAGACTTTTGTGTTTAGTATAGGACTTTGGTCCTTCTCCAAGATGTGGGGAAAGAGCTGTTTTCCTCATGGATCATCTCTGACAGCTTTATACACTGTTCAAGGCTAAAATGTCAAAAGTTTCTTGAAAAGTTACTTCCCGTTCTACGACCCATCATTCACTTCAGAGCCTTTGGTGAGGGAATGGCTAGAGCTGGGCTCCATCTTGTCTTCTTTTCCCCCTTCTTCTTCTTCTCCTTCTCCCACATTTCTGAAGTATTTAATTTATGATGGTTGCCATGGAAACTATCTCCCCTGTCGACTTATCTGCCTAACATAGAGGCTGTCAGAGGAGGGAACTCCATTTAAAAAATGGAGCTCCCGCTTGTTAAAGAGCATATGTGTCTCCTATTGCGGGGGGATCTGTCTAAACGGTTAGTCTAAACACTGCATTCATCTACATGTCTTTTCAGCACCTCTAAGTGATGGCCTCAAGTTTTTCCTGGTGTAAAGTTTGAATCGGGGAGTGACGAATGGACTCTCTCTCTCGCTCCGGGGAGTGTGGATCTGGTTTACATCACACGTTCCACCCGTCTGAAGAAGCATCCGGGAAACCGGCAGCCCACAGTGAGTAATGACAGAGTGGTTAAAGAGCAAAAGAAAAAAAAAGAAGTCTATGCTCGGCTTGTAAGGGGCAACATAAAGAATACAGAGGTTTGAAGTGCAGGCAGACTTTGCCTCTGGCTAGTCTCGCAGGCTTTGTCAATCAGCAAAAGCTGACATATCTGTGGTGAGCCTAATTTCTCGTGAATAGAATGAGAACTTTCATGACCCTGGTCATTGTAACACCTCTGCCCCTGCTGAATAGTTGCTGCCTGAACACTTATAAGGATACAAATTGACAGTCAAACCCTCTGACAGTAGAATGGAGTGGAGCTCACAAGAACGTGGCCTGTGTTTTCTTTTCCTCCTCAGTGCTACTCCCATGCAGACTGAATGAGTGAGAACCATCTCTAGCATCCACTTAGTGGAGGTGACCCTGCATCGTGAAGCTCACAGAGAACAACCTCTCTGTTGAGCCAAAACCAAAGCAAGTATCTGGCCAACAGCAGTAGTAGATCATCCGTTTCCCCTCTCTTTTCTGACAGTCTGAAACATCGCCAACCTCCTTTCACGCCGATAGCAGGTTCAGTATGCGAAGCCACAGCAGCACTCATCGTCTCGCTTAGCTGAATTTAAAAGCTAGGCAGAGTTTACCCAGATCATCTCAAACCAGTGTTGGAAATAGAACTGGAAATAAAGATGCATTGTGAAGCCAGCACACACACAGAGAAAGAGAGAGAGAGAGAGAGAGAGAGAGAGAGAGAGAGAGAGAGAGAGAGAGAGAGAGGGGGAGAGAGAGAGAGCTCTATGTCAGTGTCCAAAGCCCCAGAGGGCCGACATGAAAGCTCAGGCATATCACTGCTGCCCGCAGATCGCACTGGGCCAGTTGTTATGTCTGAGTCCCAGCTGTTCTGGCCATCTGAACCAACCCGCGACATGCTTATGAGACTACACAGCTTCCCACACCAGAGCACAACCTGGGGATCATCATGCAGCTTGGGCCCTCACTTTCTCAGGAAAATGTCTTTAACCAGTGAGTGTCATGATCACTCAGAATCCAACCATGGCGGGGGTTCAGTTGCTAATTAGGAATAACATCCATTCATTAAAATACACATTTGCAAATTGACTTCATGAATAAGGTAATGTTGAACAGGAAATGCAAATAAACACGGAGTGAGAGGTGATAAACAGAATTTAATCCAGCATAACTATAGGTAGTCATAACAAATGCTTATTAACACAATGACAACATGCATTGACAGTGTAAAGAAAGTGTAACAGAAGATACAAACCAAGCACATTTAATGTATATAAGGATCCATAGTATATCCTTCCCATTCATATTACATGATGATTTTTAATATAAAAATGGCAGGAATTTTCAACAAATACAAGAAAACCATTCATAGGCTTAGATTTGAAAAATGCTTTTTTAACATTGTGTATCTCTGCAATTTGGGATTTATGCTGGCAACAGCTCATTTTAAAATATACTATCATGATAAATGTGTGTCATGTGATTGCCATGTAGTGCAACTTTAAATGAGTCGCCTCGTCTGTGATGAATAGAGATATTGTGATGCCACTCGTTCTTCTGCTGCCACTGGCCTACTAAGTCAATGCCTAGTCCCTTGATCATAAATCCAGGGATAATGACACATCTTCAACCAATTAGAATTCAAATAATAAGACAAGGATTAATTAAGATGGCTAACGGGATGTGCCACCCAGTCAGTCATGTCACCATTCAATTTTTAAAATTATTAATCTGTTTTTTTTTGCCATGCCCTAAACAGTAATTGGATGTTTATACTCTCTTTGGCTCATGTTTGGATTGTGGGTGGGGACTGAAGCCTTCACACAACAAATTAAAGCCTAATTGTTCCTGATACAATGCAGCCTTTAACTAGTCTGCCGTGTCATTAGCACTTACGCATCGTTTTTGGTTTTTGAAGCTACTGATCATTTGCTGTTTAATGATGACAGTGCATTTCTGTGGAAACAAACAACAACAGTAACATCATCTGTGGTAATGCTAAAGACTAGCAATATTCTTTTAGTACTTTTAGACATACTGTATATAGATACACATGTAAAAAAAAAAAAAACAGCAATCTGTGAACATATGCATATCTATTATATTTAATTGATGTACATACAGTATCTATATATACTGTATTGATAATATACATTAGTAATTAGTATTAGTAATTAGTAATTACATTTACATTACAAGTTTTACATATAATATATTTACAAAAGAATGAATTCTGATTCTAATTCTTTTCTATTTGAGGTGCACCTGATGTGAGCCACATAGGCAGCCACTTCATAAGCTGATGATTTTGCCAGCAATGCAACACTGTAAGTGCTGGTAAGTGGTGTGCACATCAACATAACTGAACACATTAATCCCTTCTCTCTCCTGCTCAGGAAAGCCACCATCTCCTCCAACATAACACAACTGGAACTCTCAGGAGAAAGAGCACCACCTCAACCATGGCTCTCCTTTCAGGACAATAAAAGGGAAACATGCAAAACATAGCCACTTATTTTAAGCTAAACACGTTCTGAATTTTCTTTCTTCTCTTACTGGTTTTATGTATGACCAGGCCTAAATTCTGAATACATATTATTGTTATGATTGATATTGAATCAATCTGATTGATATTGATTGAATGTCTTTTTTTCTTTGGCTCCAGGCATTCTAGAGTGCAGTGTGAGAGAGAGTGCCTGAGGCAGGTGAACTTTCGCACACCAGAGAAGGTGAGGTACTTATCATCTCAGCATTTAAAAAGGTATATATTTATGAAAATGAAGTGGCGACAGTGGTGTGATTTCTTTTGAGGGCTAAATTAAACACGTGGTGGTGGCGTCGAGCCGAGGCCTGAGCTGTCAGTCACACACACACACACACGCACACACGCACACACACAGCGCCAAGATGCAGTCACCATGAACTCTCACTCGACAGGCAGCTCTGTAAGGCCCACAGCTGAGAAGTCGACTAAACATCAGGCCAAGGTTTATTACAGCAATTTCAGCTGCCGAGATCCACTCAGACATCAGCTTCAGCATTTTACTGGCAAAATGAAGTCTCTCCTCTCAATTTAGGATGTTGTACCATATACCACAATACCATATAATTGGTGGTATATGGATTTCTCATTGGAACAAAACAAATATCTGAAGCATTTCAAACCAATTTGTTATTTAATAAATAAATTTGATATATGGTATATGTTGGGGATATTTTTGTTATTTATTTTGATTTAACTTATTTGGGTTTTCTGCTTCAATTGGACATGGTTAGCTGACATCTGAAGGGATTTCTAGTAACTCCCCCCCCATTATGTTGTTCATGTATGTTTCCCTACCCTTCATTGCATGGCAAACAAGCCTATGCTTTATAGATTGCAGCTATATTTCTCATGTTTATAACAGAAAAAGAAGAAAGTAAAGGCGGCATTATTTTTCTTTTTCTGTGGAGATAAATCCATCTTTTCATCTTGTCCTTCGTTGTGCTTAAACTAAGCCTATATAATACATCCCGAGACATTTGGAACATCATCGGCTTAAAGATAACACTGCCTACAGAATTATATACCCCTCAGAGATCTGTTGCATAAGAAGGCTAACACACCGTATGGCTCTTATACCATAACCGTCACATCTACCCAAATATGGACACACCGAATGCTGATCTAATGGGCAACAGTTAACACAGCTAGCTACCATGTTTGACAGTAAATATTTCCACCCAAATTTAGGATTGTTTTAACAGAGGTATCCCCCACTGAAGCAACCTTTGGCAGCAGGACTTCACTAAGTAGATGACTGTCCAAGAGCATAAGGTGTTTGGATGTTTACACGTACATGTGTACAGCTCGTGTATGCTATACTGTATATTATAATATGTTTGGGATTTTACACAAGCGGTGTCAGCGACTTCAGGTTGGCAGCAGGTGATTCCCAGTGCCATTTCTGTTAAGAGGCTAAACTCCCCATGGAACATGAGTCATAGAGACTGTCCTGAATAAGGCGCTTTCACACATTTCTGTGTCCACAATTGCCTCACACTGTAGGCCTCAATGTTTTAATGACAGGAATAATTTTGGCACCAAAGACAAAACAACAACAACAAGTCACTAAATTAACACACAAAAATTATATTTTGCCCTATAACCCCCCCACACACACACATATATATACACACAGCCTACCCTCTCCCAGACCAGACACACACCCAGACACAATCTCTCGCTATGTCATATTCAGATCAGATTAGTGGTGTTTTTACAGAGCTTGTTGTTTATCCTTCTTATAGGCTTCTATTGTTTGACATTCATATTTTCCCCAGCACTGAAAATGCACGCAGTTGCAATTAATTAATTATAATATGCAGTATGTGGATACAGGGAACAATTAACAGGCCTAAAAAAGTGGACAAAAGTGTAACAGTGGACAAAATGATCCATGGGTTCACTGTCTCTGAGAGGTCATTCGTTTATTGAAAGCGTGGTGTTGTGAACTTCTACACATTACAATAACAGTTTAACAGGAGTCATTGGCTGGATAAGGGTTCTGACAAAACAATGATAAAGCACATATCAAGATACATTAATAAGAGGTGTGTGTGTGTGAATGAGTGGGGGGAGGGTATCGCACAAATGCTAAATAGGAAGGATACCCATTTTGTGACAAAAGGCTAATGGCAGCTTTTGCATTTTCCACAGGCCCACTTATTTTGTTCAAGTTGCAAAGTGTTGGGGGTGGTGCTGTGACTGCTACTTTAAAGGGCTGCTTGATCTGTTCCCCTCGTCGTCCTCATTGTGTGGCCTGTCTGCTTTAAAGCAGCCGAGTTTTCGTGAGCAGATTATGAATTGTACTTAATCCTCACTCGATCTGCCGCCGTCTTTTCTTGGTTCAATATTACTAATGTACATTCTATTGGCCGCATTTGACAGATGTCTAAATCTCCCCCAATCCGATTCCACATAATACTTTCACTGCCATTAAATCCACACTGGCCTCTCACAGTCGGCTACATCGGATCTGTAGCTTCAGCGGGACATCCATTGCAGAATGTTCAGGGTATGAACGCATATCCCTCACCCTGCAGTAAGCTCTCAACGCAAAATTCCGATGTCATAAAAATCGTTTGTGGAGTCAGCGACTTGTTACCTACGAAACGTGGTCATTTCCAGCAACTTGCAAATCAATATGGGGTAGGGGTGGGGTTACATAAATCTGCCAATATGTCAGGACGAATCTAAATAACGCCTCTCTTATCCGCGTTATTTCTACGTCTATAGTAGGCCTAGGATGGGATAAACACACAAACAAACAAACAAACATGTTATTAATGAATGGTTGTCAAAACCAAGAGTGAATAATTAACATGAATCTGGCGTTTTTTCCCCGCCCGTTCTCTTAGAGTGTGGCCAAGTGTTCGCATGAGGTGGAGATGATAGGTGTCAAAGGGTTAGATGCACAATTTAGCTGACACCCTCACCGTGGTAATTCTCATATTCTGTCGCTGAAATATTATTGTCGCCTCGCTCTGCAATAGTATGGGCCCTAAATAAATACAATTTTGTGTTGTGCATATCTTCTGTACAAGGTTATTATCACCGTGAGTATTACATCCCCACTACGCCTATTTAAAACAACTTTCAACAAGTCTAAATTATCCCTTCAAAACAAATCTAATTTATCCGTTCATTTTTATAGTGTTAGTGCAGGAACTAAGAGCTTGGGTATATACTAAAGACGCAAGACTTCTAAACCTGATGATTAAAAAATAATCATCAATAAGCAAAATCTCCGATAGGACACTGGGTATGTATGATGCACAATAGGCTACACTAAAATGTTGACGCCATGATTTCCCCGTGCGCGAGATACGAACTAAGAGAAATAAAAGGTCGTTAAAGTCAAATTATTGTAGTACTCAAAATGATTTAAATCATTCAGTAGAGTAGTAATAAAAATTATGTAAAATTAAAAAAATGTATGTTGTCCCAACTGCCTACAAATATCTCAGCTGCATGGCACCATAGACTTATACTGCAGACACTCACCTAATAACTAGCCCGCAACAACTAGTCCTGAAATAATAAATAAACAGCTCTTCAATAATAAATAAAAACATTGCATATATTTTATATAAAATTGTAAACATTAATTTAGACATTCACGACACGTGAAATGTAACTCACTCAGAAATGTAATTTCTGGATATTTGTAGTTTATGACGCTGGAAATGTGTTGTCTTGGATATAGCATATTAGGAACGGGGGAATAACCATGTCTCTTTGGAGAAAAAAAAATCGTGCATTTAATTTACTTTTCATCGGTCTTTCTGTCAAAATAGACTACACATGAAAACCTATGTATTAATTGTCTAAACGTCAGATGCATGCAAAGCAATAATGTCGTCAACAATTCATTAGGTGATAATAACGCCATATTACTGATAATTAATAAAATAACGTCAAGGTCCGAACGGAAATATAAATCAAATTATTCGTGATATTCTTAAAAGCATACCTGCCATAAAAATGCGATTTATTAGTTGGCCTCCGTCCGAGAGTTAGATGTTCCAAAGTCTGCAGGATCTCCTCTTGGGTGTATGGCTTTGTCATTGGTCTCTTTCAATGTGCTCTGTCGCAGGTGGCTGACTCTATGAATGTCCGACTGAACCGTTTCAATGGCAAAGCCCCATTCTTATTTGAGAGCCTTATAATCAATTTGAAGCAACTCGTAAAGAAACCATGCTACTGAAGGCAGGGTTTTCTCTTTGGAAACATTTAAACATGGGCTTCAATTTCCATTAGCCCTTGCGTGGTGGCAGGAAACTAGTGGTACAGTATAGCCTAATCCATAGGCTACTCAGAAAACATGCATTTTAAACATTGATCAGTCAAAGACAAGATGGATTTCTATCTGACATAAACATTGTTTATTGGGATACATTGCTTACACTTGGTGTTCGTTGTGAGAGATTACGAAAGCAGATTATTTAGGTGGCCGGTTAGATGCGCATGCGTAAACACAGCACATTTCTGAGAATAAATACCAGCTTTACATTTCGTTGTTAACGTTAAAATGCAGAGTGCTCCGCCATCTAACGGTAGCGATTTAACAGAGTACTTTTACTTCATTTTAGATTAATAGTACTTTACTGACCTCTGGTGGATGTAGCAAATATTACATACACAGACTAAAATAATAGACATTGAACAAAGACTACTCACTGAAAAATAATGCTATAGTATTTTCATCAATGTCATATTCTAGCAATTGTTCATTAAAATAACAGTAAGGCACAATATGCTATAGGCTATATAAGGGGATCTGATATCAGACTTTTTGCAGGGACGTGCGGTCAGGGGAGGCAGAGCCTTTTTATAAAAAATTATAAAATAAAATAAATATTAATATTAATATTTCTCTACTGATCTGTGTTATAAATGTAATTTTTGCATGATTCCAATCATTTTGAGCATTTTTATAATCAAAATCGCTGAATTTGCGCATGTCCTGTTCAAAAAGACAGGAGACAGCAAGATTGCGCAATCCCTCACAAACTGGGTTTAGCGCATGCGTAGAACCTATTTTATCTTGTTGATCTGAGAAAAAACCGCATTGAAAAAGCTCGGAGGTGAGGCACACAGTACTTCTGCCTCAATGAAGGGGGCGTGCGAGAGCCCACCGGTCGGGTTTATGCTGGTTCTGCCGTTGCTCTTCTTCTACACTTATATTTGACCCTGACTGCGAAAATGGTGGACTCTGTCGGCAGAGATAACGTATTGACCAGAGAATGGTCAATACGTTTGACAGCGGGCTTACCAAACACCGTATAGTACAGAGCTAGGTCAATTAGCTCACGTAAAATACTGTAATTTAAGATAACAAATACCCTAATTTTCCCCAAAAACCATCGATTGTGTGTGTGTGTCTGTGAGAGTGCTAGCTTGAGCTAACCAACACACCTTGAGATGCCCAAATACTGTATAGCTAGCTAGGTCAATTAGCTCGCCTAAGATACTGTAATTTAAGCTAACCAATGACCTAATTTCCCCCAAAACCCATCGATTGTGTGTGTTTGTGATGTGTAACATATATCCTTTATCAGTCATTCACGTTATTTACGTTTATTTACCGCTAGCGATTGCACCGACACAAGTGTAATTCAATTGCTAGCTAGCTAGCTAGGTAAATTAGCTTGCGTAAGATACTGTGAGAGTGCTAGCTTGAGCTAACCAACACACCGCATGCTACCTTGAGCTGCCCAAACACTGTATAGCTAGCTAGGTCAATTAGCTTGCCTAAGATACTGTAATTTAAGCGAACCAATTACCTCATTCTCCCCAAAACCCATCGATTGTGTATGTTTGTGATGTGTAACATATATCCTTTATCAGTCATTCAAGTTATTTACGTTTATTTACCGCTAGCGATTACACCGACACAAGTGTAATTAAATTGCTAGCTAGCTAGCTAGGTAAATTAGCTTGCGTAAGATACTGTAATTTTTAGCGTACCCATTACCTAATTATCACACAAAAAACATCGATTACGTGTGTTTGTGATGTGTAACATATATCCTTAATCAGTCATTCAAGTTGTTAACGTTTATTTACCGCTAGCGATTACACCGACACAAGTGTAATTCAATTGCTATTAATGTTGAACTTGAACTTCAACAACGTGACACAACATTAAAAGTCAGGCATCGACATGGTTCCTAAAGAATAAATCAAAGGTCCTTGTCCATTTCTGTTCAGGACATGTGACAAGTTTTATCCAACCAGAGACCGGAGTAAAGTGACGACTTCCGGTTTCAATACGGATCCTTTAGGAAATACGTTATCTCTGCCGACAGACTCTATTGCTAAGCTAAAACATTTCTCAAAACTGGACTTTCAATCAAAACGTGAAGTGATCAATAATGGGAGACCAATGCCGGAGCTAAAAGGTATGCTTCAAACGAAGGGACAGAAGATAACTCGATCGACTTCTCA
Organism: Clupea harengus; assembly: GCF_900700415.2. NCBI lineage: Eukaryota > Metazoa > Chordata > Actinopteri > Clupeiformes > Clupeidae > Clupea > Clupea harengus. The sequence goes on along the minus strand of NC_045158.1, from coordinate 16,439,434 downwards.
CATTCAAAGCCAAATTGCTTTGAAAATGTTTGGAACCTCAAGAATACATTTGGTTTTGGACGTACAGCGGCAGCTCCGTTGATTTCCCATTATTTCTCTTAGGATTGTTTAATGTTTATATGAAACCATTTAACATCACACAAGTGGTTGTGATCACTTTGAACCCAAGACTGCTTTTTATTGGTGAGCTGATTTTGAGAAATTAAACTTAAATTGCAGCTAAAGTTGTTTCCTGGTTTCTATGGTTATCCAGTTGCTACGCTAGCTAATTAGCTAGCTAAGGAAACCTAATAACCTTAAACGATTTAATTGGAAGAGTTCAATTTGCATGAAATGACAGCTGGTTATCTAGCTGATGTTATAGTCTCCTCGATTTAACTCTTAAAATTATAATGGGAAAAGGTAGAAACCCTCAGGGTGCTTGTGCAACTTCGTATGAAAGAGTTCATATTCACGAGTTCATATTCATGAGTGCATATTCACACATATTAACACGAGTTCATCACAAACTAGCAGCTGCCAACTGTATGTACCTTACCTATACCTGTGTAAAGAATGCTGATATGAAAAACAACCAGCAGTCAATGTGCAAGCTGCTAATTAAATGGTGATTTAAGATACTCTATTGGGTCTATGTATTTGTAAATCTGACTCTGAAAGAGTCAGTGCCTCACCAGCCACAAACCTTACCGCACATCACTGTTGCAAACCAATTCAAGCTAGGCCTACTTGTTTTTTGTTTCCATTGGTGCCATATGGGCTAGCATATAAAATACTCAGAAATGGTATACATTTTGAGACATTTCCAGGAGATTGGAAAAGGTCCAAACACATTCATGAATATTTCATTAAAAGGTTCACACAGGTTGCAACATAACCCCTCATATCCACGTCCATGTCTATAGACAACCACACTGGCAAGTCAGCATTTAACTGTCAGTTGGCATCTATACTGCACAGCTGCAAGTGTGCCCATCTCTCTCTCTCTCTCTCTCTCTCTCTCTCTCTCTTTCTCTCACACACACAAGAGCCCATCACTTTAATCGGATCACATGGCCTAACAGGAATGAATACGATTGTGGCAGGATGGTGTTCTGCATTCTGCTGCGAAAGTTCTGCATTAAGCTGTAGAAGATGATGCCTAGGGTACAGAACTGAAATGTGTAAGTGAATTGGTGTCCACAATTACGATGAAAAACGTCTGTAACACCTTATTAATATATATTTTAAATCGTAGTTAATGCCAGACGGCTATTGCAATTGACAATCCGTAGAGGTATCCTTGTAAGGGCCTCATACGTGTTCTTTAAAAAAGTTGGCTGCTTTCCCAAATATCCAGGCCCAAATGTCCGCGAGAGCCAGCGCGGTCCACACACTATAGACGTCTTTGAGCTCCTCCCGCGCAACGTCTGACGTCTGTTGTTGTGGATACCAGGTTTCTTCCTGGTTCTCGAAATAAAGTGAAAGTAGCGTAAGCGCCTGTTTAGCTGTTTGCTACACTACACCAACGACGCCTTCTTTGTTACTGTTTTCATAACGCTAACGAATAGTTTACATTATCGTATTTACTCCGATATTAGCACTAATTCACGACGCGTGTGATGAATGGCATTGGTCATCATTTAATTTCATGCACAGGCTATTTTAGTTACAGCAGGCTACTTGAACGCAATGGTAGGGATGTCTGAGGTAGGCTATTCTCTTTCTTTGAGCCCTTATACTGTAAATGTAATCCATTGTATCTTTCTGCGTCTGCTTGGTCGTATGCATTTATGTCTGCGTTATTAGATATATTTCTACTAACTTATTACTTAGGCTACTTATGAGTAGGGTCTAGTCCAGCAGGCGTCCTATACAAGGCACCCTCAATGAATGTTCAACATGAAGCTACATGTAACAGAACGTCTTAGAACTGTATATCTTGTGTATTTATTTTATTTTGTTAATTCAATTAGATTTTTCGGATCTAAGTATTTAGCTTTGTTAATATATTTACTTCAAGTCAATTAACAAGAGATTGTTTAATATTAAATATTGATACAAATGGATAACAGTAATAGTACTTACTTTGGACTTAATACAGCCCTGTCTCAAATTGAGATTTGTGTAAGCAACTTACTTTTTCATCTACAAGTGGCACATTTCAGTGTCAGTTTGTGATGCTTTATGCTTTATGATGAGGATGTAGCAGATTTCATGTAGAGTATTCTTGCCCTTTAGGTGTTCCCCAAAGTAACCCTAACTGTGGATGGAGGAACAATCTTTAAGGGAAGAAAAACACTCCCTTTGGAAGGTTCCTTTGAGGAAGTTGAGAAAACATTCTACGAGTTGGCGACCCTAAAGAAAACCAAGTCTGTGGAGGCGAAGCGACTTTATGAGGATGACTGTTCACCAGCGAAGTCTGTGGAGGTGGACAGTACAGTCATGAGATTCATTAAGGAAAAATACCCTAAGGAACTGAAGAGAATTATGGGGAACGATGTTGAAATTACTACAGTGAGAGGAAGGGAAGCACTGACTTGCGTGTCATTTAATCCAAAGCAACCGGTTCTTGCCCAGTTTGCGAGACAGAAGTTCATTACGTTTTATCAGAAGATTGCCACTGAGCTTCAGATGAAGCCTTTTGATTCGAAGCGATCTCCTGTGAAGTTGCTTGAAGCTGAGTTTCCAGAGCTGCTGATTACCACCAATCCCAATACAGTGACAGGGGCCTACGTTAGCATTGAGAGACTGGAGCGATTTTTAGAAAATGATTTTAAAAGCCCCTCAAGAAGTCGTGGGCACGCTGCACAGAAGGCCAGTGTGAAGGACTCTGGTTCTCCAGCAACCCGACATCCCCAAAAAGATGAGGAGGAAACATGTCCGATTTGTATGGACACCTTGACAGAGAAGAAAACATTGCCTCAATGTAAACATTCATTTTGTAAAGACTGTGTGAAGAGAGCATTTGACATTAAGCCAGTGTGTCCAGTCTGTGGGGTTTTGTATGGAGAACTGAAAGGGACCCAGCCTGAAAAGGGCACCATGAAAGTCACCTACGAAGACAAGTCACACTTGCCAGGATATGAAAAATATGGGACCATAGTGATTGAGTACTACATTCCAAGTGGAATACAAGGGGTAGGAGCACCCATCACTTGATATCGATGCTTCTTTGGTTAAGTCTTGCCAAGTTCTGCCAGGCAAACCCACTGATGAGCACCCTTCATTCAATGCGCTGTGCCTGTTCTAAATACCTGGCAGGCAGAATGTCTGTCTCCTTTGAGATTTCTTTGTTGGTTAATATAGCCATGGTGAAGTTTTTACTCACTTAGAACAGAGCACGATAGGCCCAGAGGCAGTTTTGATAGGCTTGACTTTAGTGATAGCTATATAAATGAAAGTGCAAGTATTGTTCTGTGCTAGTTTACAGCATCCTTTATTTAGATATGGTGGAATTCCAATGTGTGGTGATTTACCACAGCAATGAAACAGAAACTTGTCAGTGCCACTGATTCACACATGACAATCATAAATTACTATTTAACTTCAATCGAGTGAAACTCTACTTGTTGTAAGCGGATTGGTTCACCCTTTAGTTAACATTTCCAAGTGAGTCATCATCAACTCACATATCCCCTATTGACTAATATGTAAACCTCAAACCTAGTCTGAGCAGTTTGTTCGCTTTTTGACATGCAAGGTATTTTCCCACAAGTCTCATTAACTGGACCTTCTCTTCCATGAAGTAGTAGCATGTTGCTAAAGCAGTCATTAAGTCTCAGTCTATGGTCCGTCTAGAGTTTAGGCTGTGATTTAGTTTTTAATGTGGTGGTTTATTTGCAGTTTAATGAAAAGGCTTCTACCCAGTGCCCAGTAAATTATATGCAATAGTGTAATGGAATAGCAGTCATCTTTGCACAGCATCAGAATCAATTCCTCTCCCATGTTGCCTGTTTGGTTTAGGAAGCGCACCCCAACCCAGGGCAGAGGTATGAGGGAGCGGCCCGCACAGCCTATCTTCCAAACTCCACAGAGGGCAAAAGGGTGCTGGCACTGCTGCAGCGAGGCTTTGACCAGAGGCTCATATTCACCATCGGCCGCTCATCGACCTCAGGCAGGAACAATGTGGTCACCTGGAACGACATCCACCATAAGACCTCACGCTACAGTGGCCCCAGCTGGTGAGTGACTTTTGGAAGCGCAATGCTTGTCGATACAGTTATTAAAAATTATGATTGCAAATTTAAAGTTACAACAGCAACTTAAATGATTACAGCACACATGCTTAACCCATACAGTTTGTTCATTTTACTGTCTTGTAGCCAAGTGTTTCTATTACAACAGGTGTATGTAATAAGTTTTTTGGTATTAAGGTGAATTATATAGTGTGTTCTGATTTTTTTCCAGCTATGGTTACCCAGATCCGGAATACCTCTCTCGGGTGCAAGAAGAGTTGAAATTGAAAGGAATATATTAAACACAAATAACATGGAGTTAGCAAACTACCAAACAGAGCACTAAACCTGAATCTGTTGAAAAAAAAAAAAAAAAAAACGTTGGTATGTAGACTGTCAGGTTCAATTGAATGGATATACGTACTATAGATATGTATTGTATGGATATACCGTAGATACTGTATTGTATGGATATACCGTAGATACTGTATTGTATGTTTTTAGCAGCATCATACTGTTTTGAATGATAAAACAAGAATGTAATGTTTAATATATCAATATGTAAATAATTGTACGTGTAACTGAACTTTCAATGTTAAGTATATGATACACTACTGCACTTTCTTTATTTTAAGGTTATCGGTTCCATTATGATAGAATGTTAATATGTTCTAAGACAAATGTGTTTACTTCCAGTACTTCCAGTGGTTTCTTTAGAACAAAGATTGTAATGTGTTGATCTGAAGAATTTCCATGTTTGAACAATGACAAGAACCAACTGGGTCAATACGTGCATTCCCTACTGATGCCTCATGCCACCCAGTGAATCTCTCAGAGCACTGTGTGTTGGTTGCATGCTTGCTTTCAGACATCTCATTTTAAACCGCAGCAGGTTAGACAAAAAGGGAGGACAGAGATAAAGGCATTTCTCAAAATAGATTTGGACATTTCATATGATTGAGTCTTCCTTTGTAGTGGGAGTTTATTTCAATAAGAAGCTGTGCCTTTGCTGCAGTTCTCTGTGTAAGGACCATTAATTAGGTGATCAATTCTTCGAGCCCACTCTGTCTGTGTTAAGAAGGCTGTATATATGAATAAAAATGTTCAATTTTCTGAATGAATTCATTTTCTGGTGTAATATATAATGAAGCACTGCTGGGAAGTGATGTTTGTAAGGAAATTGGAATTTAATGACCATAAACAAGTACATAAGCTACTATTTCCATAACTTGTAAAAAGCCAAAAAGCTTGACTTGTTTACAAAATAAAGTAAAAGTAAAAACTTAATACAGAAAATATTTGGCCTCCATGTTGTTGTGGCAGTATTTACATTATGTACAGTATTGTCATACATTTGCCATTGACCCATATCTGTAAGGCACCGAATGCAAAGTAGCATAATACATTTCCTCTAAATTGTGCAGAAAATATCTGAAACCCATATAAACAGAACACTCAGCCACAATTTAACTAAAATAGTAATGCAAGTCCTACAACTGTATGCATGGTGGAACAATCGCATTTTTACTTTTTTTGTACCTTTTATTTGGTTCTACTTTAACAACACACAATTGTAATGGTCTTTCATGACAGACCAGTTCATCTTAAGACCATTTAAATAAACATTCCTGCCCTTTTAATTCAAAACAAGGTGATGAACTCTTACAAGCCTAAGAAAGCAGTTGAGAAAGCCTTCTGTCTAGCCAACTTGCTAATTTTTTTTCTCCAAAGGATAATATAGCCCATTTAAATACATTACAATTGCAATATAAGCTCATTTATTAAAGCAACTGAAACCACAAAAGTTCAAGGTCCCTAGTATTTACATTACACATCAGGTTTGTATAAAATTAGTTTGCTCTTAAGACTTGAAAGTAGTTGGAGGCGAACATCAGATGTCTTATCGCCGTGTCAAGTATACTTGTGTTGTTATAAAAAAAATAAACAACAGGAAATACTTAGTGACCATTCTGTTATTATCTCTCAAGTTCAAACACAGTTTTATACATCTGTTGGTAAAGGAATGATCCTGTCTTAGCCTATCTGCCACCTGAACACAATGTAATCACAGACTGAACTAAAGGCTCTCTTTTCAGCTGAGGTGGAAAAAAACTGACATTATGATTTTTATCCTTGTATCAAGAGATTGTATTCTGCAGTTTAAGATTTGTTGAAGGTAGCTATGGCTTAACTTATCCATTGTTAGGTCTTATGTTCTTTAGGTTTGCTTGATGAAAAATTACCTTTTAAGTGAATGGTCAATATTGTGCAGTGGTGCTGAATGTGCCAAAGTCATTTATCATGAATTTAGGAGATAGTTGAAGTCTCATCTCAGAGAGTTGTAAAGAGCATGATGGCGTATAAACAAATGCACTGCTTTATCCACCTTAAAATCATGTACAGAAAATGGAATTATAAGCATCAATTCAAATAAATAGTCTCTACAAAGCCGAAACTGTATTAAATGTCTTCTTTTGATTCTCCTACACTTTAAACTTACCTCAGACAGTATTTTTTTGTCAAGCCTAAACGAAGTTCAGCCAACTCAAACATAATTTCTTTACAAGTTCAACAGGTAGTGACATCACAGCACTAAATCCCTAAACAGCATTATTTGCTTTGTTTTCTCTTGTTTTAACCTTTTCATTTGACTGATATTTGTAGCCTACTGGGAGAATTACTCTCCTTATCAGATCGCCCACTGGTACTTTGAACCTGCTGTTTCTATGAACCAAGGAGGCAGCAGCACTTATGCACGCGCATATGCCGAGCACTTCAGCCTCAGGACAAAGTCCACCTGTGCTTCCCCACAGTCTGAATACAAGAAACCCAAATACTTTACAATTGTAAATACTCACAATTACGTCAAAATAAAGGCATTTCGAGATCATGACGTTGGAGCGAATGATCTACAATAAGAAAAATAAAGTGCATATCAACACCCTCCGTATACCCAAAGTAAACAAAGTTGGACCTTGCAGGATCACACGATTACCTCTTCTCCCTAAAAGGCCAAATTACTGTCAATTTCCAAAAAACCCAAATCTGTTCTAAGGTATGTTATTGTTATTTTCATTAGAAAAAGATAATCACCTGTCAGTTTAACTGAGAGACGTACCATTTCACCAAGAAAACAGTTTTGTGTGTTTGCATTATTTATAAACGTAGTAAAGTGGAATCGGCTACAACCTTGGAAAGATTTGTGGTGACCTCGGGGTATAAATAGTGTAACTTGTCCTCAACAGTGTAAATATTTTTTAAATTATTTTTCTTTGTTGTGTATTTGCTGTGGTTGTTTTCTATGTTGCTTCCCCCCTACTCAAATGGCCAGCTTTGAGACGGTGGAGGGTGGGTCAAGGCAGCAGTATTGCGTTGGGCCAGTTCTCATTCACCCAGTGGCCGTCTGGTTGCCAATGACTCGCAGGATCTCCTTGTGTATGCCAGCGTCCTGTGTGTTGATGCTCGTGTCGCCCACTTGCCCATCCTCATAACTAAAAATGAAAGAGAGAGCAAGACAGGTGCTCACTGCGTTGAAGTGATTATGGCGCATCAACAATTTGATACAAAACATTTGCAAACTTGAGACAAAAAATGATTTATAATCTTTTGATTATGGAATCATATAATTTACTGCATTTTGCATCACTTCCCTCGGTTAACAATAAAACAATGAGCCATTTTTGGAATTTTTGGAATTTTCCAAACTGTTATAACATATCCACCAGCTGGTAGTAAATTGATCGAACAGTCATCAACCACCAGTAAACAGATACAACCCATAACAACTTGAACCACTTGTTTGCCATTGCCTGGGTACCGTAAGAGATAGCATACGCAGGGCTGTTTACTTACACAAAGAAAAATCTTGTACAGACATGGTCTGTGTTTGGAACCACCCAGATATCACCATGTTTGTGCAGATCCGGAGAAGTGATGACTGGGAGACAGATGGCAACATTACTTAAATGCAACAAGCAATAAAACAATAACAGACTACTCATGATGGGCGCGTACCTTCACATAAGGCTATGCACTTTAGGTTTCTGCTTTGCAGGAACTGTGGCTGCTGTCCCTTCTTCTGTGACTGTAGAAAATTACACAGAACATTCCCATTACACCTTGGTACACCGTTTGTCAAACAGAGTTATATTTACGCAGCTGTTTCTATTTCCTTTTGGGCTTTAGTATCCTATGTGACTGTAGGCTGGATGAAGTGAGGTGCTTCTTCACCTGTAAGTTGATGTTCGTCTTGCTGCCTGTGGAAGTTTCATCCTTTGATGTAACTTTCTGTTGTTTTTTATTCATCCCTGTGAAAAGAAATAAACAGCGTATATCTATCTCATGCAATTTGACATAGTCTTGGTCAAATGATTAGGAAGTAACATTCTTCAGAGAACACTTGTGAGTACATACCTGAGTAACCAAAGGATATGCTTGACAAAGGGCTAAGGTAAATTCCACTCCCGTAGATGGCGCCATGGAGCTGCAGAGACAAGAAAAACAGCACAGGCAGGACGTCAGAATTTTTGAAAGCAAATAAACAGAATTTCATACTGCGCCTCTTTAATGAATGCCCTGGAGCTGCATATTAATGCAGTGATTACACTGTGATCACATTACGCTGAACGATATATATTTTTTATGAATTATTTTTATGATCTTGGCACAGATCTGTGTGCCTGTTAACAGTACAGAGTGTGATTTAACTTGAATATGAGGACACACTCCCCTCTTTCAAATGCTTTATTGCAAGAGAGAATCAAAAAGCCCTTCGAATCACAATTGTAACAAGTGTATTTGTGTTATACTTTGGATTTGTAATACTGCTTGGTTTGACACAAATAAGACTGAACCATCTCAAACATAACCTTGTGTCCACCCAAAGCAAAAGGACACCAGCAGTAACTGTCGGCATTCTCCAAATTAATAAAATACAAAGTCTGTTTCTGTAGCAGCTGTTCTGTCGGTCTCTGGAGCCAATAACCTCTCTCTCTTTTTGGTCTTCCATGAGTAGCCTACTGTTTGCCCTTGAGAATGACGGGTGAAAGTTGAGCAACATCAGGAGCCCGCTGCTCATGTGCTCCACAGAGCACTGGCAACGATGACACTGATGTCATGTGACGTGCTATCTCCCACAGCAAGCAGAGCCAGAGCTTGTCTGTCTGTAGCTCACCACTGAAATCCAACTTGTATAACTGATTAGATTTTACTTGCACGATGTGTATGAAAATGCAGGGCAAATCGTGTCCATTACTGATTCGATAGGGGATGCAGCATTTTATTTTCCTATACGGGCCATATTTATTATAAGGGATCTGGGGCAACCGTATATGGGGTTACTCTAGGCTGGCCCATAGTGGTCCTGTGCAAGGCCACACAGATGGAGTACCAACAGTAAAGTCCCAGTGGTCATGCGGACTACAGATGGTGTAGGCCCAGCACGGGGTAACCTATACATATGGGCCTCATGGGATTTCTGTGGCTTGGTCCACGTGGGCAAACCTGACATCAGCATTTAGCCCACACTTCCCACAGCAAGCATCTGACGCAGCACCATTCTGTTCGGTTCCAGTGCCTCACTACCATGTGAGTCAAACAGCAGGGGTCAGTGTGGGCCACTTTGTGACGAGCAGAAGGGAGTAAAGCCAACTGTGGAGTCTTTGGAGAAAGCAATACAAATATCTTGTTTCCTCCAAGTCAATGGCTCCAGAATTTTAGTCAAAATGATTTGCTCTTTGACTGAAATTCTGGAGCCATTGACTTGGAGAAAATCCGAACTGTATAGTCTAGTAACTGTGGATGGGTGGATGTTTGTGTCTCCACTTGTAATGTCAATACACTGGTCATTTTTAACAAATCCTATTGGACCACATTAACTGTTTATTTTGAAATAACTGTACACATACATCAATTTCCTCTCAAACAGATTGCTTACCTGGAGTTTTGTGTTGGATGCCACAACCAGACCATTCCTCAGAATGGAGTGCCAGTTCTCTATGTGAGATCCACTGTGAAGGACAATCACCAAAATTATACCAAAGATTTCCAAACAGTGACGACTATGCATTTAAACCTTATCACACATGACACATCCTAAACACTTACCATTAGCCATTACAGGCCAACCACAGTCAAACAAGTTATCAGTTACAATTATCAATTACAAAATACAATTATCATACAAACATGGAGAGCATTAGTTGTACTTTTATTATTATTGGTTTTATTGGATTGTTTGTGGATTTCGATGAAATGGTGACTTACTGGAAAGCAAAAGTGCTTCCAAAGTGGCTTTTGGCAGCTCTGAAGTTGGACTCTTTGGCAGGTGGGCTGCTGAGCAGAAGGAACTGGTGTGGAGTATGCATGAACTTCAGTTGCTGCAGCCACAAACACGGCAAATGAAAATAATAAGACGGTGTCTTCCATGAGGCGTTTGTTCAAATATACATTATGTTTACACAGATTCTATCTAATTAAATTAATTCATGCACTACAGACAAAATCTAACTGAGAACAAATCTGGCCTGAAATGTGGGTGTCAAGGACAGGAATAGTCAGCCCAACGTAACAGAATGTTTTGAGCATCATTTTCATGTTTGTTGTTTTTTACACTGGCACTGTAGGATTACACTGGCATTTCTACCCAAGCATAATTTGTCATGAACGATTCCCAATCCATGCTTACACCATGATGCTCAAAGCGTCAAGATATTTCAGGTGCCTACAACAATTGTGGTTTATTGCATATGGGGATGTGTCCTTGAACCAACACTTCCTGTCATCACTGTAGTTTGCTATATGCATATCTATAGTCTGAGATGACTGGCCCAACAGACGGAAATGTAAACAAGAAAACTGTATTAACATGAACACCAGGTTTACTAGCACCATTCGAGATGAAGAGGAGCTATGACTTACTCTGGTTACCGGGAGCTTAACTATATGTGACCTGTTACTGGATATCACCCTGGAAAGCAACAGAGCACATCTCACTATTACAATAGAAACAAACACAGACAATACACATCGTGCAACTGCAACACTTTATTCAGCTAAGCCATAGAAAGGCAGGCTGATCAGGGAGCTATGCAAGTAACAGAGTCACATTTGAGGTTGAAGAATGAAACTTAGTTAGTCATTTCCTGAGATAAAGTGCACTTCTAA
>NC_045158.1:16325613-16423113 GCF_900700415.2 Clupea harengus | reverse complement strand
GAGGCTTCAGGGCGCTGCTCATACCTCCTCCTCCTCCTCCAGCTCCTCCACCCCCTCCTCCTCCTCCGGGGCTATCCCCCAGACTGTGCTCGGCGTGCGGGTCCCCGGAGCAGGAGCGTGGCAGCGGTTTGTGGGGTCGCGGCGGAGGCAGCGGGGGAGGTGAGGAGCAGTCCGAGGCAGAGCAGGGCCGCGTGAGCAGCCGGTGGGGCTTGAGGGAGAGGGAGGCCGTCGGGTGCGGGTGGGGGTGTGGGTGGGGCTGGGAATGAGGGTGCTCCAGGCGGGGGTCGCTGGACAGCGAGGGCCCAAGCAGGCGGTGGGAGCGGCCCCCTCCGCCTCCGCCCGTGCAGCCGTCGGCAGCCTCGCTGGACTTGACGGAGCCCGAGCAGGTGCGGCGCAGCAAGCGGTGGGACTTAGAGACGCCATCCTGCTCCGGCTTCAGCTTCTTCTTGCTCTTGACGCAGCCCGGAGGTGGGTAGCTAGGAGACCTGCAGACCGACGGAGAGACAGACGGAGAGACAGACAGCGGAGACCGGTGTCTGAGGAGGTTTCTCTAAAATCAACTCTGTAGATTTAATAAAGGGCAATGACAACACAGGAACAAGACAGAGTGACATACCACAGAATGACTCATTTCATGAGATTTAATGACATCCAACTTAATGTTTGATGAGGCACACCCGGTTGGAGTCCCCAAATGGTGTAGGATCTTCTCAAATCTATCTTTTATATTTTCTCTGGAAACATGAATCTACAAGTAATGTAAAGAGGCTGCGTAACGGTCAGTAGCTGTCTTGTGCCTACCAACCTGTCTTGTGCATTCAAACTATTTGTATGTTCTCTGTGTTCGGTCTTAAATGTAACTTATCATCATTCACTACAAAATGGACCAGTGAAACAAGTTGACTGAAAAATCCACAATGAACCAGTCTTCAGTTGCATGGGTAAAACATGATGTCATTGTCTATAAACACATAAATAAAGACAGACAAGTTGACAGAAAATGCAGCTATTGTTTTGTTATTTGTCTGCAACACTGACAGGTAAAAAGAGAGGCGCCCAAGGAAGTCTGGTAACAGAGTGTGTATTTGTGAAAATGATCACAGGATGTGGGTTGATGTCATGACTGTTGCCCTTTACACACACACACACACACACACACACACACACACACACACACACACACACACACACACACACACACACACACACACACACACACACACACACACACACACACACACACACACACACACACACACGCCTTACCTGCGGAGGTTTGAGAAGATGTGCAGCGGAGACTTGACCTTCTTATCGCTAGGCTTCTTGCCGTGGGGGCAGCTCTGCTTCTCTCTGCCCTGGTGCTTCCACTGCTGAGTGACAAACGTCTGCATGATCCTGCAGGGACAGAGAGAGACAGAGAGAGAGAGAGAGACAACAACTATTACATGACAGCACACATCTGAGGTAAGTAACACTGGTAAACAGCTCTCTTCCTCGCGCTTTTACTTTCAAATAAAAAAATACTGGGAAGGTAACAGAACCGTTGCCGAAATTGGTTGTGCAATACTATATGCAGCTATGCCACTCTAGTCCATCATTTGACATTTTTTCTGTGTGTAATTAAAGAACGTTTTCTATTATTGTTTCGTATTATTTCTGCAATAATAGAGTATTATATATTTAAACATACACAGGTTGAAAAAATGAAAACCTACTTTTTTAATTGATGTCCGAGTCCAAAGCGTTCTTTCCTTGACTCTTGAAAGACGTCCACAGTTGGAACTAGAAGGAAGTGGGAAGATGCAGAGTAAAGCTTCAGTTTCCCTGAAGCTGCAGACTTTTACTCATTCTCATTCTCATGCCCTCTAGTAAGAACAACGCCATTGCTAATACTAGCCCCTCCGACTCTGGTTTTGGCTTGATTTTAGAAATCTCCCACAGCGTTTCTCCCTGGAAGTTAGCATTCAGGTTGTGTAACCTTATCAACATTGGCTTACAGCTACTGATGACCACATCTGTGCCAGACAAGAGACAGAAGACACGGCATAATCCACCCCTGTTCTGCATCAATCCTCTGACACGGATAAATACTTCCGTCTCCACTTGCAGCACAAAAGATGAACTATCTTGATTGATTAAATGTCAGTGGAGAAGTGATGGGAAGCAGCTGAGATAAACATTTAAGGGACAGAAAAACACATCGCTCTTTCCTCCTCTAAACTTTTAATGAGCGCGCTCCCCAGGGGAAACTAAGCCACTACCAAGGGCAAAGCCAGCGTCAGGTTCACAGAGTGGCTCAGAGTATTGACAGACAGCCAAAGCCAGGTGGGAGTTGTGTTTACCTGTGTGTGTGTGCGTGCGTGCGTGCGTGCGTGTGTGTGTGTGTGTGTGTGAGAGAGAGAGAGAGAAGGTTTGTGTGAGTAATATACAACAAACTCTAAAAAATAATGTAACAAAAATAATTAAAGGGTGCAAAATTAGATTAGCAAAGTCACATGACACAGTCGGTACTAGAGTATTGACCATAGGGACAGTCTATAGGGGTGTGAGGTGTGAGAATCTTGGTTAGCTGGTTGTACATATGCATTTGTGTGTGTGTGTGTGTGTGTGTGTGTGTGTGTGTGTGTGTGTGTGTGTGTGTGTGTGTGTGTGTGTGTGTGTGTGTTTGTGTGTGTTCAAGAACAGACGGTGTGTGTGGGAGCGGTTGGACAGATGTGCAATCTGACCTGGTCCGTTCAGGTACTGAGTCAGAGAGCAGTGTAGGCGCACAATGACGGGCTCCATCCTGATCACGTCCCAGGCCAGAGCAATTTCCTCCTGGGGATGGAGAGAGAGAGAGACAGAGAGAGAAAGGGAGGGGAAGGCAAAGAGAGAGAGAGAGAGAGAGAGATGAGATGCTCATAAACACTCTAAGGCTTTTGCTTCTAAGTCAAACTTTCCAGCTACAACAGACTCCAAACAAAGCTGCCGAACAGAGCTCAACTCAGCTGCCTCACTTAGCAAGTGAAATCTGTGGCAGGATCAACTGTGTTTTTGGTGCCAGCACTGCCAGCACCACCAACCACAGAGTGTGTGCAGGTTAACACAACACTTACGTCCAGGAAACTGACATCTATGTGTAAGTCGATGTCCACGTCGTCAATGGCGCCATATTCCCTGATGAAAAAAAACAACAAACAAAAAAACAAAAAGAGGTGTAAAAAATTGTCACCCTTTTTTGTAACCTTATATTAACTTCACCCTTTCTGCCAGTTACATGATATTTAGAGTTTATTATAATGATCATTATTACAGTGCATGACATTTAGAGGACTGGTGGTGCCACAGATGACTCATGCGTTTCCCAAGCCAAACAGATGATGGAGTAAAACACCCGGCATTTCTGCAGCATACCATCAACATCATCATCATCACGACACACACTGACACACCAACGTGGGCATGCTGGGTAGATGCATTACGTGTCTGTGGGGGTGTGAAGTGTGTGTGTGTGTGTGTGTGTGTGTGTGTGTGTGTGTGTGTGTGTGTGTGTGTGTGTGTGTGTGTGTGTGTGTGTGTGTGGCGAACAGCATGTTACTGAGAGGGCGGGTACAGTGTGGAGCTTCAGTTTTGCTCATCAGCTCTTGGCCACACTGGCGATTTGTTTCTGACAGGTGGTGCACCTGCATCCATTTAACACCCACGGATACACACACACACACACACACACACATACACACACACACACACACACACACACACACACACACACACACATTACAGCTCTTGTTCTTCTGCATTCTCTGCAATTTTGGGCCTGAACCAGAGCCAGGACAACACTGATGAATTTAACGCATGATTCCAGTTTGTTTATCAGGCACAGCCCTTACACACACACACACACACACACACACACACACACACACACACACACACACACACACACACACACACACACACACACACACACACACACACACACACACACACACACACACCATCTTGCCAAGTCACGGCACTCAAAAGCACTATGTCACAGCTAACACTGAAAGACAACCTAATGATGAATGGATGCCCTCCTGCATTTGCTGTATGTTAAAGAGTCATAAAATTGCAGTTGGGCAGAGGGCTTGCCAGAGCAGAGCAGAGCAGGGTGAGGGCTGTGAAGTTCCCAGAAGCCTCAGACTGATTCAGTGCAACATCAAAATGTACACCAGCCCCACAGACCATCCCCAAGCAGCTGCTTATCCTGCAAATCAGAGGGTCCCAAGGCTGGCCATGGAGGCTGTAAACATCTCTGTTCGGTCCAAGGCCAGGAGAGATGCCTGCAGAAATGAACTCTTTGCTCACTTGCTCCTGTGTCCACCACAGCGATGTCCGACAGTGTGTTTACAACGTTTTCACAACTGGTCAAAACAGAGTGGTGGACAAGTGTGGACGGCCTCCGGAGAGAGAGAGCATCCTCAGTAAAAGGTACTCGCAGGTGACGACTGTGTCTAAAGACCGAACATGTCACAAATAAACCTTGTGAATAGACAAAAGCTAGGGGCGTGGTTTTGGCGGTGTCGTCAACTCCAGATTCAAAGTCTAAGGACACTTTGTTTTATGAGCGATGTCATGAAGTTCACAAGCAATCAAACCATTCAACAACAGCAGGTCTGAGTCATGGATAATGCTGCGTTTCCTGTATGACCAGATGCCATGAGCGCTCTCCTCTCACACAAGAGGGATGAGAATGGATGAGAGCCTTCAGAGGTATGGATCAGTCATTTGGTTAGAATCAAGATGGTATGCACTTAGGGCCACAGCACATCTGTTGCTTTAGGCTGCACAGAGACAAGGGAGCTGTTAGCTGCCCATTTCCCCACGGTTGTTCTCCATGGACATCATGCTTGTCGTCGTCAGATCGCCACGGTGACTGCCCTGGGCGACCTGTCACCATGGTTACTCATCGCTTCCTAACAACCCCTTGCCTCAGGAAAGCCAGGCCAGTCAAGGTGACTAAACATCTCCGCTGGTCCTCGGAGAGGCTTTGCACAATCACGCTTGCTAGTATACTTCCACAGCTATGTTTAGGTTCATGCACGGTCTGCACAACACATATTTTGTCACCAGGATGGGCCACATTCCAAATTAGGACTCTGGCTATTAGGTTAGTTTTTAATTATTGAATGTGTTGGTTTTATTTTTTTATGGGACATATCGAGACTTTTCTAAAAGAATCTCTGTAAGGGTACATAGAAATGACCTTGTATTGTGCAGCACTGCCAAATAAAGCTCATGTTTCATGTATTTTGAGCCATACGGACTTAAGCACATTGACTGCGCATGTGCTTACCCTGGCCCAGGGTCAAGAGAAAACTAAATCCATTCAAGATCTTAATTCACTTAGCAGGCGCTTTTATCCGAAGCGACTTTTTGCACATTTTCATTAGCATGTTTGCTCCCTGGGAATAAAACCACTGGAGACCCACTATTAAAATGAGCTTTGTTTTATGTCACGCTTCAGCGAGTCATAACTGATTATATTACCAGCAGCCATTTTATACGTTAAGTAGCCATCACTATTTAGGGAAGTAAACGGTTATAACATGGCAGAGAAATCTGTAGATCAATAAAACATAATAGTCTGTGCTGTGGATTCACCAGACTTAGAGATGTTATTTCAAACACTGCGATTGAGCTTGTGCGCTTAGAGATGTGTCCACAACAGCAAAATTAGTATACTTTGGAGACACAAATGCGCATGTACGCATCCGTCTCACACAAACACAGGCATTTTGAAGTGTACTTCATGCCTGAGGAGCCATGATCCTGTGCAAAGCCAATGCAAGTCACTTAGCATCGTTAATATCTCACCGACAACTTTCTCACCCGTTGATGATTCATAACTGCACTTGGGCTTTATTTTAAGAAAGGGTGGGAAACCGGGGGAAAAAACCTGTCATGCTACCTCGAGAACCTTCTGTCGACAGCAACACATCAAAAATAAAAGGAGATGAGGTGAGAAAGTTCTTGCCAGGGGAATAGGGTTTGAGGCAGCGATTAAATATGCAGAGACGAGGTCCTTGTATCAGCAAGAGAGAGAGCGAGAGAGAAAGAGAGAGAGAGAGAGAGGGAGAGAAAGAGAGGGTAAAGGATCTGTGTCTGATTCCAGGTATTTTTATACATGGTAAGTGGGACACGGATTACATTGTTCACAGGACAAGGACCTAGCCGCACAGAACGCTTAAAAATCACACTTTCATGTCGCTGATTTGCAGACATCGACAGATCCAAACATCCAAGTACAGACACACGCTCACACACAAACGCCGACACGCTGTGTGCAATGATTCTGCGATAGACAAACTGGGAGTGTTAGAAATCGTCTGGCTCTCAAGCTCGTCATTCTCCCTGGCCTAAGCGGCTGCGAGACCATCGCAGCGTCAGAGCTTAATATAAATCAGAGGCTGAGGCTCGTCATCTGCTAGCTGAGGAGGCACGCCTGCTACATCTTCCACATATGCGGTCCTCCAGGTGGGGCCCCCAGAGAGGCCATCATGGTGACAATCAGATGAGACTCTGCCGACGCATACGTGAATCATTTGTTCATTCGGAGACTGCAGGTCAAGACAGAGTGTGGAAGGGGCCTCTACAAGACCTCTACTAGATAGTCGTGACCTTGAGCACACCCCCCCCCCCCCCCCCCCCCCAAACACACACACACATTCGTTTTCACAGGATGCTGACATGCACATGGTTTTGGGCAGGATTTGGGTTTAGGACATTAATCACTTATTTCCAGCCCCCTCAGTGGAAGTGAGCCGGGGCTTCCTGTAGGGCTTTGGGGCAGGCAGGGTAGGTGAACTCCCTGGGGGTTGCTGGTCATTCATCTTACTGACATACGGTAGGGGCTTGGCATCCCCGCCAGGCCAGATGGGAGTGTGTGTGTGGGGGGGGGGGGGGGGGGGGGGGGGGCAGGTTATTTCCTTGTGTTTAGTTTCTGGCTCCTGGAGGCCCCACTGCAGGAGGTGGAGAGGGGAGGTGGAGACAGTACAGAGCCCAGCACAGGTACCTCCTCAATCACAAAACAAAACACCAGAACCTTCCTCATCAAGAGTTCTCCATAGCCAATCCTGTTTACCCTCATCCCCATCCCCCTCGTAATGCAATTACGGAACATCTGTGGCTGATTACGACAACCCTGGATCTGGGATCCTAAATTCCTACGACACTAAGCCCTGATTGACTAAAGCAAAATGCACTCAGCTTGGGCAAGATTCTGCAGTATCTTGAGATGCCATGGCAGTTGTCACATCGGTTTAGATCTTAAGCTTGTAGCATGTTTTCCCTACAGCTTTCTACAGCACACCTGGAAAGTGTCAGGCATGACACACACACACACACACACACACACACAGCTGCTTGTCTTGAGGATGTGATGGCAGCCCACTGCAGCATCTGAGGGATAGCAAGGCTGTAGATGTAGCCACGATTATGTGTGGTGGTGAGGCGGGGACTAGGGAGGGGCGTGGGTGGGAGCTCAGACACATAGCGTCTGGGGGAGTAGTTTCAGAGGTGAGAGGGGAAAGATCTGAGCCAACTGCTGTACAGCATGTGAGGCGTTAGAGGAGTGGACTGACTGGAAATTGATGTACGTCAACATTGTGGTGTCTGTGGTGCAAAGTGTAAAGGGGCCACGCCGTGCCAGCACAACCCAACATTCAGTTTCATTCTTGTGGAACACAAAAGTAGTTAGACAGCACAGTGTCGGTTTTTCCACAGCTTGGCTCTTTTTTCTTTTCAATGGAAACAAATAGTGGAATGAACTATTCCTAGTCATTGAGATTCTGATGTATAAAACTATATATATATTAATTTTATATCACTATACTGTATGCTGCACTGACTAAGCAAATGTGTGTTTTTTTGTTTTGTTTTTTTAAATAGGTAACTGCTTTGAATAGGCAAATGTTTATTTTTGCTCGTTTTGTTTTTTTTTTCAACAAGGAAGTGGCTAGCATCTTACCTGAGAGACACTGCGTGATGTCCATACACCTCCCTCACCGCTGCCAGGTCGGCCTCAAGCTGCGGGTGTTTGTGGAGCTCCCCATCATAACTCACCTGTCACAGATAAACACACACACACACGCAAGGTCAGCTCGGCCTCCTCGAAAAACACAGTCGCCAATGTAAGGATCTGCATTTTGTGTTCCACGTGCATTTTGTGTTCCACGCTATTTTATCCTTGAATAGTTCCACACGCACCAGCAGATGGTTCAGCATATGGAGATAAATATCGCTGGCACCATTAGAGGAGTCCTTGTGGAGAGAAATGGTGCTCCAGGAAAAAGCTAAGGAACCCATTTTTTCCAGAGCATGCATACAGAAGCCAAAAAGGACGAGGTCCAAGGCCATTTACAGTGTCCTTTTGCCCGCTTTCCATCAGTGGGCAAAGTACTGCAGGGCAGCTTTGTGTGATGAGATCATTTGTGAATTCCCCTGCACCCATATGCCAATACACGTGCAGATGATGGAGCCGCTTCTGTGCAGCCCAATCTACACCTAGAGGTAACTGTGAAGTCTATTTTAATCTGAATCTTTTTTCTCTCTGTCTCAGAGATTATTAGGAGAAAGCAGAGGGAGTTTTACATTTTATTTATTTCCTTTTGAGAAGGGGAGATGGGGGGGGGGGCATGGATGAAGATCCACGCTTGTTTGTGAAGTTCTCTCTGAGGCGTCAGCAAATGGGTAATCAGTAGATCTGTCCGAGCCACGTCGGCAGTGAATCCCTGAAGCTGTCAGGATCGCGTTTGAATACAGGCAGCCAGAGAGAGCCAGCGTCTTAAACAGGAGTTCTACCGACCAAATGCTTTTTATTTTTAACTGTCAAGATGAAACCTGCAAAATAAAATGAAGAGATAGCATATCTCTCCCACTGTTCTGTGGGTGCCTATCCTGTAATCACAATTTCAAAAACACTTGTCAGTAAGACCAAAGTACTACCTTCGAGGGGATGGAAGAAATTGCATAAATAACCTCCTACGAATGGAAAACTCATGCCTTTTTACTCTGCCTCGTCATCCACATCAATGTCCAGGAAAAGCCTGTGATTTAGTCTCAAATGAGCAGGTAATGGTACATATAGACAGACATCCAACCCACAAAACTGAGACTGGCTGTATCTATTTTAAATATTTATGAACTTTCGTTCAACTTCACACGTCCAACACATTTGCAAGTGTTAAGAATGATGTAACAGTTAAGATGGTGTGTTTTATTTCTGATGTTCATCTTTTCCAAAAGAATAAGAGCGATTAAGAGAAGAACAGAGCAAGACATGAAGACATACAGTATACAGCACCCTGTACCCCTCCGTCCCTTAATGCCATGTTTGACTCTATGTTTGAGGCCTAATCACAAGTCAGTTGTATACAGGGCATACATACAAGTAAATAGACACAGCTAGTACGATTATGTCAGTTAAAATGAGAACCAAACTGATGTATGGCATGTATGATAGAACCTTTAGAACTGAACATCTCAAAACCACCACATCTCTTCTTCAATGGACATTTGAAAATAAATGACCCCAAAAAGATGAATAGGTAAGCCCTCTTTTGGATAACACCTGTCAAACTGCCCTAACGCTCCACTATCTGTCACTGTAAGTGTCAGCTAACTTTAATAACCCGACCCCAACCCCCACTCTCACCCCACACAAACCTCAGTCACAGTGCTGAACTATAACACCCATTTTACCCTAACTGTATTCCTCACTGTCAACAGATCAAAATAAGTGGATGCCATAAATGTTCCAGATGAATGTTCCAGAACACCCATGGCATATACAGCATACCCCTCCAACCCCCCCACCCCCAGTAGTACTTTCCAATAATCCAACCCTTAGCACAACAACAGAGTACATGTCAATGCGTAATGGGCATATTACCGTGATTGACTGCCACGCGGTGGCACTGACAGTGGCCAGCCGAGTGCCCGGCCTCCATGCATCATCATCTAGGAGCTGGCACGCTAATCAGTCATGCCAGGCCATCGCTCCCCCGAGGAAGCATCCAGAAGAGGCCACGCGGAGTTCAGGCCAACCCCTAATGGAGCCGCTGCCACGGTTTCCGTCGCTACTGCCGCGCCGCGCCATGTGGGCACACAACTCATTTAACAGAGTGCCGCTCACGTTGGTGCGGACGCCTGGGCTGTTATGATGGAAGCCGTCCCCCGCTCCCCGTGATGAATGGCCACATAACTCTTCCCGACGCACGAGGAGCAGCGCGGAGGGAAACGGCTCTCCCTCTCCCACACTCTCCTTTTTTATGGCATTTCCACGTTTTATCGTTGTCATAATTAATACAAGCTGAGGACTGAGAGTCCAAAGATCTGGACTCCACATGCTAAGGTGTTGCAGCATGGCGGGGCACTGTATTTTATATTCACACCCCCCGCCCTCTCACGCACACCCCCAATCTTTGAAATCAGTGGGCACCTTTAATCAGACAGAATTCACCTTTGAAAGATACGGGCAGACACACAGGGCACAATGCCCAAAGGACTGGATAGATTGGCTCTGTCTAGACTTTAGTGTGTGGGGTGTGGGAATGGTCTGTCTGGATTGAGTGCTCATGGTGTGCACTTGTAAAAGAAAGTTAAGAGAGAGAGAGAGAGAGAGAGAGAGAGAGAGACAGACAGAGAGAGAGAGAGTGAGAGAGAGAGAAGCAGAAGAAGTACTGCCTTTTTATAACATAGGAGCAGTCAATGCAGACACCCAGAAAAGAATCATTGAGTTAACTAACAGTTCCACGTAGGTCTACCGTCACCATTCAGTTTGGGAACAAGGATGAAGTGTTTGAGAAAAATATATCCCCATTTGAGGACTGAGGACGGCTTTATGCCATATGGTCTCCAGTGTTTCCCCTAGGTTTACAGCTTTGGGGGGGGGGGGGGGGCGGCACGGTGCGCGGTGCGGCCACCGACACAAACGCTAAAAGGAATCATGGTGTTCATGCGTCATGAACTGTTCATTGAACTAAACATTGGAACATGTCTTTTTATTTTTATGCAGCTTTTGTCTCTGCAGTGTACCTTTTTGGGCTTCTGGAAGAAAATGTTTTGAGATACATGTATTTGCGGCCTAAAATTCCTGATTTCGCAGGAGCTTTTCAAAAAAGTTGCGATGAAAGTTTTTATTTTTAGGTGTTTTTTGCAATGAAATTGTCAAAAACAAGTGAAAGTTGCGATAAAAAGTTGCGAATTGTCCTCTTTGTAATTATAATTGAGTTATTTGTTGAAAAATAACTGATTAATAAACAAACATTAATTCATCAAGAACAAAAAGATTTAGAAATGGTCCTTTTAATAACCTCACCAATATGCCAAACAAAAGATTACCAGGACTACAAAAATGTAGCAAAATAGGTTTTACTTATCCACAACGAAGTGCACATGTTGGCATTACAAAAGGACCATCAGTAAGACTGCATAAAATGTTATGAATGTCTCAGCCTTCATATGACGAAAAAAACAGCCTGTGTCACTATGATCTGTCTCGTCATCTAACGTCTTGCCTGTGTTTCTGCCGTTCTCATTCTAGGCTTATCAATCTGTTTTGCTATCCTTCTTTATTTATTTTATCCGTATAGGTGTTGATGTTCAATTTCATATATTAATTTAAAGTCGTCCAATTTCAAGTCACCCATTCTTCAACACTAGCTGCTACCTTATCTTCAAACAGAAAGTAACGTTAAATCTCCATGGCAACAGCTCTTGAGGGTTTGGGAAATAATCGGATTTATTGCTTCCTTCATTATTCACAGCAAAATAAATAATTTTCATTACAATTAATAGATTTATTACCAGACTATATGTAAAAAAGGGCCACGCACAACTCGCGGAAAATGATAAAAAAATGCAAGCCAGATCTATTTCTGAATTTTCGGTGCGGACATGGGCGTACGTTCTGTTTCCACGTCTGTTGTAGCCATTCTCATTAGGCCTCATTCTCGGCCCTAACCTAGGAAAAGATCTCCGCTGGATTCATGAACGCCTGGAAATGTGTTTTTTAAAGCTTAAAAGTGTCCGTAGCTGTGCACTGATTCTTAAGCCCAATTCTGTCCGCTGGTGGGAGCGTGCTCACCTGTGTGTGCGCGCACGTGTCTGTGTGTGTGTGTGCGCGCATCTTGGCGGAACTCCGCCATGCGTGATAACGAGAATTGTAAACGCGCGACCATGTAGAGACAGAAATGACATGCCGTCGTGTAAATAAGATAAATAACATAAGGCTATTTATTTTGTTTAATAAAATAACAAGCTATAGACCTGTTCTATAGGAAAGGTAACCTTAAATGACTTCCGTTGTGATCTGGCGCTTTATAGAAAATAAAATTGAACAAGATTAACTTGACCTTCCAGGGGGGGCGGGGGGTGCCGTTGGGGGGGCGGGGCGCCCCCCCTAAAATACCGGTAGGGGAAACACTGGGTCTCAAAGGAAACATACGAATGACCTGTGTTTGTGTCTGTGATGATGAAGAGGAAATGAAGTACCTGACCACCATAGTAAAACTCCTCTGAGTCATTGTCCCCCTCAGAGTCCTCCTCTATGGCGTAGGGGCACTGAAAGAGAAAGTCCAAATTAGCTTAACACTGCTTAGCATACTGCTACATGTTAGTTTACAACTGTCATAGGTAAGGTTTACGGCATCACGATATCCCAAAATCTTTGAATGTCGACAGTACTGCGCTTCTCCGACAGATGTTTGCCAACCAAATAAAGCAAACAGAGTTAAGCATGTTCAGAAATCTGCCCCTTTTGCCCTCACAGCTGTTGCCTGTACATGTTTGTTCTCTCACTGGTTGTTTATCCTGTAAACAATGAGCTGATAACCCCCTCCTGTGATTCATCAGATCACCAAATACAAACTGAAAGTACAGTAAACAGCACGCTTTGCAGATTAATTTACTCTTCAAATACATGCAAAAAAATATTTGACCTTTCCCCATGTCAAAGAGGCTTAAATACTGAGTCACCTGGCCAATTACACCTATCATACATGTGTCCATTTTAAGTATAATAAAACAGTGACCTCAATAACAGTTGACGCTGGAACAGCTGTGGCCCAGATGTGGGTCAGATACGTCACAGAGTTGGTTACTCTCTGGAAAGCCCTTCATGCATTTCCTTCTGTCATTCTTCCTGTGGCGCAGGAAATCACCTGAACATGACACAGCACACTAAATGGAGCTCTTACCGGGCTTTTGTCAATCTGAAGCTTTGATCGGCTGGAGAGGCAGCTGGTGGCATCATTACTGAATCTGATTTCTGTTGAAGAGAGAGAGAGCAATAATCAATCAGAGCTGCATTAACATACATTCACTTCATCTGCAGTAGCATAGCAAAGAACAGCACAGCACCGCACAACCAGCACATCAAACATTTCAGTGGTTGAGAGCGAAATAGAGAGAGGGGTAAAAAAAAAGCCTTTTAGTCTAGACCGGGAGCAAGTGCTGACATGCAGCTTTACTGGAGAGATATATAGAGAGAGAGAGAGGGAGGGAGAGAGAGGGAGAGAGAGAGAGAGAGAGAGAGAGAGAGAGAGAGAGAACCATTACACCAGCAAAGGCATTGTTTACAGAGCAGTCAGTTTAGAGCTCCAGGAAAAGAGGTGTGGTGAGAAAAAAAACTGAAAAGAGGTGGGTAGGGGACGCTTTCTTATGACAAACTGTAAACACCCCAGGCCCAGAAGAGAAGGACACAGGCAGGCTCATTATCCATCCTGCCTTCTCTGCCAAGTTCTCAGTCACTCCTTCACTAGCCCAAAACACGTCTAAGTGTATCAGAGGAGATTAACATATCTGATTAATGTTAGTGGGGATAAGGGGAAATCATGGGGCATTATGCCACTAATAAACTCTAATTAAGCTATTCCCTTTAAATTTCCCTCCATCTAGAAATGTAAGTATTAAGATAAAAAAAGCTTAGAAATCAAAAATAACAAAATACTGGGCAGCTGTTTTACAAGTAAGAGTAAGTATGATGTACGTAAGTCCATATGCATCTATCAATACAATATAACTGCATCTAAGATCTAAGATCTATCACTGCTGTTAAAAGCAAACATGAATATATTTAGTCTGTGAAGTTAACATGAATCAAACATCAGGGTTTACTTTACTTATTTGACTTTCACTTAATCCCTTTCTGCACTGCAAACCAGTCAGAGAAAGTCCCCAACACACCTAACGTCTCCCGGGGAAAGACACAGGCTAGCACGGGCTAGCACATTTCCCTTCTGATACTTACAGCAAGCTGGAAGCTAACTACCCAATGAGATCAGCGGTTATGAGAATGGAATAGAGGAACTGCGTATTATGCCTGAGTTTTCCTTCTAACTGCAAACTCCTAGCCCCCAGCTAACCACAGCAAGGGAAGGGAAACCAAACAGGCGCATGCTCATAGCATGCTGACACACAACGCCTGTGATCTCCCCCATATTCTCCACTTCCTTGATATATGAGTAGAACAAATACCAATACTGTGTGCACTACAGTTGTAAAATCTTCATATCTACATGACCTGTGGGCATGTAAGGAATGCATGACATTACTGTGATAATCCACCTATCCTCTCCATCTAAATAACATAGTAAAAACATAAGGGGAACTACCACTAGCATAAACATCAAGCGATTCTGAATATAAATAGTAAGATACATCGTATTTACATCACAATTTCTCACCTAGTTGCATCTATCATGTTTTTTTTGCCCATTTTGTTTTTGACTGGTAATCAGGGATAATGTGATGCTTCAGATTTACATGTGAGTGAATGAATAAAAAAGTAATTTACCTGTTGCGATTCTGTGGAAAATAATGGGAATGGGATCTCTCATGACTAGAACTTCATCGTCATTTTCAGAGTTGGACACATATGTGTTGTCTGAAAGTGGAGAAAAAGAGAGAATGCACCTCAATATTTCATGAGTAACATTGTCCTTATGGCAATATGGCACTGTCATTCAAGCATTCAGGCGGATTTCTACTGTGACGTTACTGTATGTGAACATTTCAAAGCAATTCTCCACCATTCATGGAAATCGCCGGTATTGAAAGGAGTCTATATTCACACTCTGTAATTGCCCCTTTTTCATGGTGCACTCTCTCAGGCCAAAATAATGCCTGCGAGACAGGATTAAACCCTCAGACGCAGGATCACAGGAAATCTGTGTCCGCTCTTTGTTCCTGGAAAAAAAAAAAAAAAAAGACCTCCCATCATTGGCTGCCCCAAAAGAGGAAGGATATCTGGTACAGTAACTTGCTACCACGTCAGTGGAAGACTCTAGGGCCTAGAGTTCAACTTCTAGAGTCTAGGCCCTTTGCGACAGCCAGCGGCTCCAACACAGGACCAACGGTGGACATCTATGCTGTCACCACAATTTGCATTTATCAACTTAAGGGAAACAACTCGAGAGGAAGGAATAACTGATGAGGCGGTCGCCACACTGACGCACTGGGCGGTTTGTGCTGTCACTCTCCGTATTTCCTATTCATATATTTATTCTCCCAATCTAATTAGCCATTGTCATGCCATTAAATGGCAAATTGAACTGAAACTAAGCATTTAACGCACATAATTCCAAACCACAGCGGTGGCAATACATAAGAACTATAACAAAGCTGCTCTGGTGCGTCCTACTGCGTGACATTCATCAGCAACTTTATCATTAGGGCAGTGATACTTCATTGAGTTCATTGAGTAAATGAACATAGATTCCAATCTGTGCAGTGGAAAATGCATCAATGTGAAAT
Source organism: Clupea harengus (assembly GCF_900700415.2). Lineage (NCBI taxonomy): Eukaryota > Metazoa > Chordata > Actinopteri > Clupeiformes > Clupeidae > Clupea > Clupea harengus. The sequence continues at coordinate 16,407,336 of NC_045158.1, read as the reverse complement.
CTCTTGCAATTGCACAGCAGGCAGGGAGAACATGTTGACATAGATTATATGTTGACAGAGTTCCATTAGCTCAGCCATTGCAACATGAACCATTTTACCTTTACGGCAGAACCAAATCAGTTACAGTTCTGAGAAATTTTATTGCAATACTTGATTAGATAGCAAACATTTATGTAAGCTTACATATGTGTTTCTTTCTGTCTCAATTTATGTGTGTATGTAAGTATGTATGTATGTACTACGGGTCTAAGGGTACATAGATGTCACGGCTACAAAAAAACAAATACATAAGGCTAGGTTTCTTTTCATTTATTTTGAAAGTTTGTTCCACTTTGGGTGGTATAGTCCCCCCTGAGGTAGCTGGTACAGCCTGTAGTGCATGAAGTAGTAAAATGAATAATGTAAACAGTGAACCTACACTCTCGAATAGAATGGCATGTTATTAACTTGGTAACAGCTTACATCTTAAGGTTTCCAGGTGGAACTAGGGCTTGTGAATTTTGGTTCTGCTTTAAGTTCATCAATCTTCGCACATAGGCTACCGCGCCATCCATACCATGACGGTTCGGGACAAATACACGTAGCATTACACCCGTAGTATGTACCGTTGGTATGTATGTACAGTGGCATGCAAAGGTTTGGACACTCTGTTACTGTGAATGGCTAAGTGAGTAGAAAATGACCTGATTTCCAAAAGGCAAGTTAAAGATGACAGATTTCTTTAATATTTTAAGCCAGATGACGTTTTTATTTCCATCTTTTACCGTTTCAAAATAACAAAAAAATGGCAAAAGTTTGGGCACCCTGCATGGTCAGTACTCAGTGATTTGATTGCAAGCATTTATGTAGGCCTTTCAGGTAAACTCAGTGCCCACCCCCCTTGTTATTTGAGATTGTTTTGGCCCATTCCTTCCAAGAGTCTTCCTCCTGTCGACAGATATTCGACAAAGTTCAGGTTGAGGGACTGTGAGGGCCATGGCAAAACCTTCGTCTTGCGCCTCTTGAGGTAGTGCACTTAGAGGTGTGTTTTGGATCATTATCCTGTTGAACACTCACTCCAGAGTCTGCTAAATCTTCCTGAAGGTCTTTTGCAGTCAATCCTACAAGCAGTTCTCTCAGAAAGTTTTCTTGGCTTTCCAAACCTCAACTTCCGCAACCACCATTCCAGTTAACTGCGAACTGAGGAAATGGCAACCTGAAAAAGCTTTGTTGACTTCTCATAGCCTTCTCCTGCTTTGTGGGCATCAATTATACATTTTTTTGCTGATTGTTGGGACTAGGTTTGAGGAGTCAGAGTATTTGTAAAGCTTTGAAATTGCATCACCTGGCCTTTCCTAACAATGATTCATAGCCCTAACAAGCTTATTAAGGTCTGAAACCTCGGCAAAGGTTATCTGAGAGCTCAAATCTCTTGGGGTGCCCAAACTTTTGCATGGTGTTCCTTTCCTTTTTTCACAAAACAAAAATAATACACGAATCTTGATTAAAATACAGAAGCTTTCATCTTTAACTTCGTTCCTTTTGGAGATCAGTTCATTTTCTATTCACTTAACTATTCACAGTAACTGATATTTTTACCAGGGGTGCCCGAACTTTTGCATGTATGTACAGTATGTGTGTGTGTGTGTGTGTGTGTGTGTGTGTGTGTGTGTGTGTGTGTGTGTGTGTGTGTGTGTGTGTGTGTGTGTGTGTGTATGTATGTATGTATGTATGTATGTATGTATGTATGTTTGTATGTGTGTGTGTGTGTATGTATGCATGTATGTGTATGATGCATGTATACATGTATGTTTTTCATTAACTGTTTACTTGTGTTTTCTTACATACCTGGATAATCATCTGAGACATGCACAGAGTAGGAAACCCTGTGGAAACAGAGAGATGAATAAGTGTGGTAATGAACACAGATGAAGTCATAGAACATCAAGTTTCTTAGTTCACCCTAATCAAAAAACATCATTAAAGAATTATGATTCAGTGAAAGAAATGTACTATATTCTGTTTGTAAAAGACTTCCGGTGTCAACCACCATGCTGGTTATCCCAAGTTTCAAGGAGCATCAAAGCTTGCACATCTACAGTAACTAGTACTCTGCAGCAAAAAAGATCCTCGGAGTGGATGTATTTATTAGGGGTAAACAACTCCTCCATCAACACCCCCCCCCCCCCCACCCACACACACACACACACACACACACACACACACACACACACACACACACACACTGATTCCCCTCACCGTTAAGGTCACAGACTGATCTCACAATAATCTCCCCCAGGGCCTTCTGCCGGCCTTATTGTACCCCTCCTGGCCCTGGCCTGTTCAGCACAGGGACTCCACCGGCTCTCCTTGACTCGGCACCATTATCAGTGACATTACAGCACTGAATGGCTCAATAGAGAAACACCTTACGAGTGTGTCCTCAGACACCCCTTGTCGCCATAGAGCGCACTTTACTTCACACCTCTCTCACTGCTACGCCCAGCTAAAACACACCGGGTACTTTTTCAGTGTGCAGCACTGTTTGAGCAAACAGAGCAAGAAACCACAAGGAGAATGCCAGGGGGTTGATTGTGCTAAATAAAGCACACTTACCTATCTCTCACAACCACTTTCTCTGCATTCTCAGATGTGTTAAGTATACCAGAATGCATTATGTAGAGTGTGAATTCATAATGGCATTTGTAATTGTATCTAATGAGCATGCTGGGGCTTATTCTCTGACTGCAACAAAGGTAGTGGCAAGTGCAATGAAGCTATCACTGATATAAATTATTCAGCTTAACACTCCTCTTTGTGGGGGGGTGGGCTGCCAAGAGAAGGGAACAGATGGAAGTTGAGGCTGTCTAAAATGGCAGCACGAATATCTGATGGCCCCTTTAAGCGTGATGGATATCAGGTCACACACAATAACCGAGTCCAAATGGCCAGAGAAGTTCTGCTCTTCATTAGCTCTAAGCAACTAATGAAGTCAGCGATGGGCTCCATTACACACTCAATCAAGTAAACGAGGTTGAAAAGTGTGTACAGTGTCACATGCGGGATTGAAAAAAGAAATATACGAGTCTGGCGGAACATAGAGTTGAACAATGCGATGAGCTGAGAACACACTAAAATTGTTTACCGAGTGAATCCAAAAGAGGAAAACGGCTCACAAACATGTGCAGAATGGATGTTTTCTGTTATGAATACTTATGGGTTCATGTCGCTGACACCAGCGAGATTTATGTGACGGGATGAGAAAAGGCTGAAAATTGCAGGCTGGCCTGGAACACACACGTCTGCGTTGCTTTTCTGTGATGTCAACTTCATGGCCTCTCAGATTTGCAGAGCACGTAGTTCTGTGGGGATACTCTGAGGAACACGGCTGGAGCCTACGTGCTGAATGACAAACACGCTGCAGGGTCAGCTCTGACTCACTACAAATTAGAACCCCTTCATTTACACCTTAAACTATCCTTTAAAAAAATAAGTAGATTTGTGCACAGATTAAAGTTTTTCAAGGGGCAAAGGCACTTCATTTTAATAATGCATTACGGTACTTTTAGAGATCCAAAGATGACTCCTTGCCCTGTATGTGGCTGTAATCAGTCTGTTAGACAATACATTTGCCCAGAGGACTTTCTCCTCTTTGAGTGCGAGTTTCGTTTCTTGATGTGTCTCTATTATGGCACTTCTACTTATAATATTTCTGAATGTATAATATGCAGTGTATGTATATAATCTCTTGCGTGCTTTTGTCTTTACTGCTATTTGTTTTTTTCTTTTACTGTTACTAACCTATATGTAAGTGACTGCATTCTTATCTCAACAGTTCACAGCTCCTGTTTTAATTTAAGACACTCAAAACACTGCTATTTTTAAAGCTGCAGAAAGTATTGGTGTAAAGCTAGTCAGGTAACTACTGAAAAGGCATGCAAAAACCCAGCAAATACCTCTGTGCCGAGTTGGCACTGATACAAGTTTGCTAACGTGCTGACTGGTGGCAATATAGCTGGCATTGTCATGCTCTGAAAGCATGCATTTTAAAATACTTTCAGTTTATTTTCTTAGTTCTTTTTCTTTGTTTTGTAGTGGGCTTATGTCGTGCTCTAGAAGACCTCTTCAAGGCCCCAGATTATGGTCTTTTGATTCAGACACTGTCAGTGTATTAAAACAATAAAAAAAATGCTAGACTAGTTTTAATGAAACAAAATTCAAAAGTAAAAAATATCCATGTCTCCGTATTCAATATTCAGAAATGACCAGGAAGGGTTATTGTAAGATGGAAATAAATGTAACTGAATAAGTAAAAGTAGCTATACTTACAAAAACTGTTTCAAAAGCAGCTTATACCTGTTTTTAAAGCAGCTTAGAAATGTCAATGCTAAAAGCAGAAATGCATCTTTACTGTGGCCCAAGCTGTTGTGCATCTGTCAAAGGCTTGATTTAGCCTTCCCACCTGTTTCACCCTGACTACAACATCTGGCTGCTGGCAGACAAGTGACAACTTGGTGTTTGCTGTGCTGTCTCACCATTTAGGAGAGCGCAGCCGCCAAATGGAGATTTAGCAATACCAAACCTCTCAAAACAAATCATAAACAGTTTCATCTCGGCTTCCTGCCCCTTAGCTTGACAGGGCCAGTGCCTTTTCAGTTCCTGGTTCCGACAAAACAGCTTATCACTTTCACAGTTTTTGCCATAAGGAAAGAAAACCAATGGTCTGGACGTTTAGGAGTGCCAGCCCACTGGTGTGTGTGGTGACTGTCTGTGCCTTGAGAGCAGCACTACTTGAAGAGATAACACCCCCGTAGAGTGCCTCTGATCCAGTGCTGAGATGAGACTCACAGTCATCACAAAACTGAAGAAATGTGTTCTATTTTAGACAGACAAAAACCAAAATCGGGGCTCTACATCGATCTCCACTGTCTGATAGACTGCCCAGATGAAATCTGTGCCAAGCCCAGTGCAAGGGTCTGCAGAAATGGGAGAGTGGCTGGGAGGGCGAAACTCAATAGAGCAGATTCACTGACTCTTCATCAACCTTTGTCTGTCAATTGGATGGTATCTTACATCTTCTATCACACATTATGGTGGGGATACTGTGACAAGGTGCACATGAGATGGATACCCTCTATTACCAATACCTGACTGAAAAAGGTTTCCCTATAGATTATGCAAAATTAAACTGTCACAATGAAATATGCAACTCACTATTTAGTCCTGGAAAAGGAAAATCTGTAGTTACAATACCTCTGTTGACTAAGGGTATGCAATATCATCAATCTGAAAACAAGCATGCATGCTTTATTGAAATGACCTGTATAATAATGCACTTCTTTTTTTAACCAAAAGAAAAAGGAACTGTCGAGAAGCCTTGGGACGTATGCTGGGCCTGTCAGTTCTTCCCCATGAATATAACCAAACTTTAACGCGTCATTTAAAGATGACACTAACTTGAAATAAAAGCAGAGTCCTCACATCCCATTCACACACATATCATAACCAACCAAACATCATAAGCAACATCATCAAATAATAATAATAATAGGTGCGGACTTAGTCTGCAAGCACCCAGATCTAGCTTGGAGAGTTTCCACGATACACTGGAACATCAGATGAAGCCTGAACGAGGCAGAGGGGAAAATTAAATGAACTGTGACTACTGTATGTCAGCGGCACCTGGACGACCTGTTTGGCAATTTAACCCTGAGGTGCGTGGCATTAATCTCCTGCCACATCAAGCAGAGGACACAGACTGGCGCATTTATGTGCAAAATCACAACAGTGGGTGTGGGCACAGGCACGGGTGCTGGCGCTAGTCTTCCACTGCTCTCTCTCCCCCCTTCCCCTCCATAAAGCTCATCAGAGAGAGGACAGCAGACTGCCTGCCCTTTATTACCACGCCATGCTGCCCAGCCCACCCCACCCCCTCACATCCACACACCCCATTTCTTCTGCAAAACACTCCAGAGCAAGCTAATGATTTGTATGTCCTATGCTTTATGAGCCAAGCTTGTCTTCACTGGAGGCTGTTGCGTAATTGTTTGGAAATTGAAGCCAGGCTACTGCCAACTCTTGAGGTGAGAATAAACACTCCTAGCTTCTGAGTGAAGAGGAACTTCAACATTTTAATTTGTCCGAAATTCGTCCCTTTCAAAGTGTAAAAGCAATGTAACAAAAAGGTAATGTGAATCAAGATGCTTCCCTCAATCTCCAAGTATAATTCTTCACAATAGCGACTATGTTTGTGTTTGTGAACGTTATGAATGGTATGAAGGGTTAATGGCCTTTCACGTTTGAAATGAACTGGACTGCTGCATTTCTGCAAAAGACAGGAAATGTGTAACTTCCCCTTTAAAGCGACCACAGCGATAGAAACCTCCCTCAACAGTTAGGCTATGTGTTGTGAGGAGTCAACACATCCCAGTATTGACAATTCATGAGTCTGGTCCCTCTTCACAGGGTTGCTCCCATAGCATGATATTGTTTAGCCAATGGTTTTAGCACAGGTCTTGAATTTCATCAGTATTGACATGAGAATACGTAATACCACCCTAAGAATTCTTGGAAGGCTGGTGGCCAAAATAACTAACTCCCAGCTAAAGATCTATGATGTCCCTTACACAACAAGGCAAAACTGGCAATGACTTGTTGATATGCCAAAGCACTGCTGCACAACCAAACATTTGCTCCTATTAAGGCCATGAAATAGGGTAATTACAGAGAACAGAACAGAGTACAAACAAGGCACGCTCATATTAATAATAACATCTTCAGGCATCCAGATCCAGGTAATCCAAGGAAAGTATCTTGAACTTTGCCCTCTGATTCACAGCAAAAGTACAACCAGCGAACCACAGAGCTAGCCATCTGTCAAGTGAAACAAACGCCAAAGCTGATATTTAACCCTAATCTTGGCAATATGTCCTGACACTAATTATGGACACTGCGATGGCTTGGCAAACTTAGACGACGTCTAGTGAAAGGGTCCATTCTAATTAAGACAAAATTAATTAAAATGTTGTCCAATGGTCTGCATGCATGAACCTTGTTGGAACTTTCTTATCTGTACCGCCATTGACCCAGTGAAATGACTGTACATGCTTGAACACCTCATTTTAAATTAGCATATTTATCACAGAAGATTTGCATGACTGGAGACTGAAGTCTGGCACTAAAGCCCTAATTTCAGCCACAAGGGATTGTGTGCTAATTCCTCAACAAGGGTGTAGTACAGTAAGCAGTTCATATTTCTTTTTACCACACATTTTTTTTGCAAATGACATCCATCCAGCATTTCAAGTAGTCTTGTGTGTGTGTGTGGGGAGCTGTGACTTCTGTTTTTTGTGTGACAGTACAAGTCTGCAGAACCATTAAAGGAGGGGTCCTTCATCCTGGTGAAAGATGATTGATATTTGAACTAAACAGCCAATCAAATACACCACTCCCTCCAGTGCCCCTGGCATGTATTGTAGTACACATGGAAGCCAACATTTCAAGTGATCTTAATTTAGATGCAATAACCTTATTTATTACATTACTTAATAGAAATGTAAAACATCAAACCAATTACCAATCATTAGGAGTGGACTTTCAAGTGTGTAAGTATGTAAACTGTCTAAAAGAGTACACTGAGAGAAGACAAGCAACACATTGCTGTTTTCAACCGCCTATACTGTCATGGTGGGGAGTATGAAAGTGAAAATGTCATGTACAATATGCATTTATTGATTGTACACCCATTTTATTTGTAATGCACAGTCGAGATTTTCATTGAACGCACTCATCATTGGCTGATGTCCACAGGCTACATATAATCCCCTAGAGTAAAGGATGGCACAGAATACTTCCCAAGGTTTAATTTCTTTGTTGGCCAAGTCAAAGATTTCTCTCGCACAAACTCAACTAGACTGAGAGAAGGCATGCTTTTAGTCTACAAAGACAAACACATGTAAGTATGATATTGGATGGTTCATCATGGGCAGCCAACGAACTGTTACAGTGTCTCAAAACTCTCATGAAAGTAACACACGTGTACAGTCACATACATATAAGTTACAACTAACTACTAACAGTTTCCTACAGCCTAAGTTGACGTGTATGCAATGAAAAGAACCACGAGACGTTCACACAAAACAACCAAGTGTTGTGAGAGGGACTACCCAGGTAACGTCTGACAGTCAACTTGGAAAAATCAGGTTCTTCAAAAAGTTACCTTTTGGATCCCTTTGAATAGGTGAATGTGAACGTGGCGTCAGTGTATCGGAAATCTGTAACAAACGGGGAAGAATGATTAGGTAAAAAAAAATAGGTGCACGAAATGTGGTAACGACGACAGAAAAAAACGTCCTATCCTATTCCACAAGAAAAGTCCCTTTCAACAAGTGCAGTCTCCATGGCAACATCAAGAGGGATTTCCACTGACATTGGATATTGAGGAAACAAACTGATAGCTGATAAATATTTACAAAACCCTTATTGGCATTTCATGTGCTTCGCCATTTCTGATGGGTTTGTTCTGGTTCAGGTAGATGCATGTCAACACAACAGTGAACACACTCATGACAAGCATATTAATGTATTGTTTGCTTTCCAAGCTTATTTCTACCGACTGATCAGGTACGACAAAACTAACGTTGCATATTAAAGACTGACTGCAACGTAGGCTATTTATTTTCTCTCGTTACACGACTTAACCTATGACCATTAGCTATGTAATCTTTTAACAAAATAATACAAAACCATAAATAGCGCACAATGTTGTGCACACGTAGTATAATATCACTCATTGGCTACAATACTCAACATGTAGCTTATTTCAGGTTACCAGGTGAAAGGACAGAAAAATTATTAGGCGTGAGTGTTGTGTAAATGAGAGAAAGCTGGTTTCATACACCTAGGTTAGCTGTCTGTGAGGAAAGCACCACTTATTATGGAAACTCACCAGAGAAAAGGCAGTCTTTTTCTGCCTTACACCTTTGAATTACGATGTCGACGTCTTTTTGTATTCTCTCTTGCCTTGAACACATCCCCATGAAATAACACCCACTGAAATGGCTTCTTTTAATAATTTCAGCAAATATTTCCTCTTGCTGGCACGATGTATTCCAAAATTGCTTTTCGTACGAGCTTGGATGTCTGGAACAGCTTTAGAAAAAAAAATCCCAGGTGTGTCAGCTCCGTTTCAGTTTCTGAACTCTAACGTTATCATCTCCGACAACAATGGATTCTAATCAAAAGCTCTACGATTCGTGAGCTCATCACCTCGGTACATTTCATATAGATAGCTGTTTTACCCCGGAAGCTCCGTTCTCCACTCCTCATCACTCTGCTAAACCCAACAATGGCGATTTCGAAACCTACAGCAAGAGCTATTTGCTAGTCTTAAAGTGAAACCAGCATCGTTCCCAGTACGAACCACACTTACAGTTCAGAGTCGGGATACTGTGATAGAATCGTTATCAAAGGAGTAAACTAACGCGTTTTTCCTCATTCGAATCCGCCCAGCATCCCAGTGGTCTCTCGGAAACCCGATTTTGATTGGTTAAAGCCCGATGTAATGACAAATGATCGGTGGATGCCAGTAGGTCTGCAAAGGTCTGCTTCTGCTGATATCATGAGAAAGCCTGTATTCAACTCGTTGTACCCGAGGACTTCATTCGTCTCATACGAGAATCTTATGAATCTTAACTATTCGAAATAATCTTTGTGATTGTTACCTCATTAGTCCTGTAATATTTCCCTCACCTGTCAATTGTAGGCTAGAGTGTTTTATCAGGCAAAAGAACAAAAACCTCGTATACATACAACCACCTTTGGTTTGCATGTGTACCGTTTCACAGTGTACTCATCTACAGGCTGTCGAAGCAAATCAGGTTGAGCACATTTATCAGATGAAGCATGCACACTATTTGCACTTGTGCACCAGAAACACAACGTTTGCAGGTTGAGACAGGTGGTAGGAGGGCCCTGGTTGCCAAATGAAACACGACTAGAGACAGTTAAAGGTGAATGCAAACTGCTCTGAGCACAGCTGCCTTGGCAGATGGTAAGCGTTCATCTTGGTTCCTCAGAAAGTCAATTGAGCCCTGAAAACGCTTAATCCAAAGGTTTTTAATCTAATACAAGGCAGTAATTGTCCTAGGATGTCTTCCTAGATAGCGTCTGACTTTTACTGCTTGTTCAGGGCTGGGCCATTCCAGCACCAACTGCTTTCAGGAATAGAAAGTGTGCCCTTATTAGCATTTTATTCTGGGTTTAAAAAAAAAAATACCATTAGAATATTTGTATATGCATTCTAGATTTTATATCCAGTCCACCAGGTCCATATAGACTCTCTACAGTGAACCCCCTTGTGATCTGTTGCTGTAAAAGGGATACAAGCAATGACAATACTTGTATTGGTTTGGTTTCTTTGAACCAGCAGGATGAACCAGCATGGATCAGCTGTACTCTGTGGTGCAGTGAGTGAACCCCTGGTTGTAGACATACATGCGTACACACACACACACACACACACACACACATACACACACTTACACACACAGAGAGAGAGAGAGAGAGAGAGAGATGGCAGCTCATGCTGAAGCTCATCCAGGGAGGCTGTGCGGGTTGAGCGCTCTGAGTGCCGGGTCAGACAGGGCTCCGGTGATGAGGCCGTCCGCTGCATTATTCATTGGCCCCTGGATCTGCCGATGATTACCCACAAAGAGCTCTCTTTCTCTCTCTCTCTCTCTCTCTCTCTCTCTCGCTTTCATTCCTCATCACCAGTATCACGTCCACATGCTATGACCTGTGCCTGAGTCTCCTCACAGGCAGACAGTCCTTAACATTAGGCCAAGAGTACTGTTCTCTAGTGCACAAACAATCGCCAGTGAGTATTTCCCATGGCTGTGTTTCTCAGCAAGGTACAAGAACAGGCATGATAAATCATGCGTTTATGGGACTGCACCTGTTAGGGTCCCATCCGAGTTAACCAGAAAGGGCTGAATTGCCCAAAATCATCACTGCATTAAACAGCTAAGCCTCTTGCACTACGGCTATTCTATCTCCTCTTCAACAGGAAATGACAGTGGTGAAATCGAACCCATGGTCTTCTGTGCTTGACATGAGTGGAGACACGCTAGTGTGGGGCAGGGTAACTGCCAGTCAGACTGGCAGAAAAAGAAAAAGGAGGAGGAAAGAGAGAGAGGGAGGCTGTCTGCTTTGTCTCAGAGCTGGGAAGTCCCACATCATTTGAAAGCTGCCTGCAAAGTGAATTTGCCTCATTAATTCCAATTTCACAGCCAGGCATTCTGTTGGCCACTGCAAGAGCTTACACACGCAAATTAGTTTTTTTTCCCTTTGTGTGTCTGTGTGTGTGTATTTTGTATTTGTTTGTTTGCGTGTGTGTGTGTGTGTGTGTGTGTGGGGGGGGGGGGTGGTTCTATTCACAGATGAACTGTATGTGGATGTGTCATCAGATTGCCTTGCATTTGAACTTTTACTGGATGCATTATTAAGAACATGACAATGTTACCGCCGAGAGTAACAACTGCTCTTGCTACCCCTTCACAACTGCCATACAGTTTGGCCCTGAATGAACAGGAAACATCATTAACATATGCATAAATATTTCCTGTTTGTTTTGGGAAGCTGATAATAGGTTTGCATAAAATGTTAATGTTTTCCTCTTCAGCTTGGCACAGGAAGCTAGCCTCAGCCCTTACATTACAGAGCTGATATCTCTCTGGAAGAGACTGATTGTGCTAAACTGCCCATTTTTGATAACTCAAATAGCCCTTTTAAAGTTTAAAAGTTCCTGGCCAAGAGATAGCGACTCTGAATTAAATTGGATCAGAGAGGTCTGTCAACAGCTAGAACAAACTAATGTTCATCACAATAAAACCTCTATCCAATTACACATACCATGAAGTGAAACAGCATGGCTCTTGGCCTCTCCTCATTTGAAGGTCTGTCTGGGCTCTGATGTGGTCTCCATTTTTGCCAGGCTGACTTGAGTAACATTAGTGGCTTGCAACTCTCTCAAGGGAAAAAGATATGAGCTGTCAAAAGAATGAGGCAAGAGTCTGTACCTGTTGTGTGATTGAAAGGTTTACAAACTAGCGTATTACAAAATACTATCTATCTCTCTCTCTCTCTCTCTCTCTCTCTCTCTCTCTCTCTCTCTCTCTCTCTCTCTATCTATCTCTCTCTATCTATCTATCTATGTCTCTATCTACCTATCACCACAGGACAGATGTGTGCAATGGAATCTTCCAGAACGTTGATGAACTGCTATGTGTGATTGACTACATGAGGTTAAAACTTGTGGAGGTCAAGAATGACAAACATGCCAGAGTTTGAAGGCCTCCGCAGGGCCACCCTCTACATCTCCCTCACAACTAACGTATGGAATGGAGATTCATTTCTGCAGAGGACAAATCAATGTGCAGATTTATTGGATGTGCACAGAGCCATTTTTTTCAGCAGATGAGAATAAGTGTTTATTCAATCACCCTGTTGTTTATGATGGTGATCATTGATGACCCCCACCCCCATCTCTCTTTCAAACACACACACACACACACACACACACACACACACACACACACGCACCAACCTTTCTAATGGTCTCTCTCTTTTTCTTTCTCTCACTCTCACACACACACACACACATAAACACACTCAGTCAGATTGCCTCTCTCTCTCTCTCTCTCTCTCTCTCTCTCTCTCTCTCTCTGTCTCTCTCTATAAGAAGCAACTAGCTAGGGATGATAGCATATGATGGTCTAAATGCCTCATAGTGTGGACACGAATAGCTATGATATGTAGCATGTACAGCATGAACAGACTTTCCCATTGGCTAATTGCTGAACTCACCACACCACTGCTGTAAATTAATAGCTGTTTTGGAGTTCCAGTCTCTCATTATAATTGCAGATCATCATAGGGGTGAGTCAAATCAACTTTTAGATTTGCTCTGACTTTGTGGTGATTGGATCAAGTGGAGACCCATGGAGTTGAGTCATGAACTGTTTCAATGTTATGGTATGTAACACCTTTTCTTCAGACTCATTATTAGATGGGTTCTGCTTGCACCACTTCTCAGGAAAGGACCCTGTTTCTTTGTGTTGTATGGCTATGCTTGCAGTTCTAGGGAACATGCATATTATGCAGAGGAAATACATTTCCTTTCCGCTCTGAATAGAACAAATAAGAAAGCACTGACAAAGTGTTTTCTGACTGCTAAAAAAAAATGTTCTTTCTTGGCAGAGGTGATTTATAATCTTTCTCTGCAGTTCTCTCCCAGATTTGGTGTAATAAATTAAAACAAAGAGACTTGTTTTTGGAGATGTTCAGATGTTTGGTCTTTTGTTTTGAGGACTGTAAGACTCGACAGGCACTTGAACACTCCAGAAACCTTTTTTTTTTGGCCCAAATCTATTTGTGTTATAATATATTATAATATTATTTGAAATGTGAGTATGCCTGTGCTTGTGTGTGTGTGTATTTTAACAATGGATTGTAGCTGATGGGGCAGCTTCATCAAAGGCTCATGAAGTAAGAACTGAAACAGGGTTGAAACTTAAAAATACAAAAACATCATTGTCTATGACAGTGTCAATATTGTGTATTTGTGTGCATTTGTAAGCATACAAAAATGGATGTGCAAATAACCATGTACCACACACACACACACACACACACACATTGATATACACACACACATTTAGACATACACATTTTTACACACATTTCTAACACCTTTATGCCAAAAAAAATGTAATTCTTCCGTTGCAGGGAAGGGTGGAATATTGGGAGGAAGGCAGCAGAGTGAAAAATGAAGCGCCATAAGCTCCAGAGAGCAAAGAGACAGATACCGTTGAGGCTGCCGTGGCCGTCGCCGCCTACCTTTCATTTTCAAATTTGAAGGGTCACAGCTGAACAAAGAAAACCACAAAGAGGAAGAAAGTTTTGAGGGGTTTCCAGGGTCGGAAATAAAACAAGGTGGTAGTGTGAATTTGCTGAAGGTTATATGGGACAGTGCTAGAAAAAGTCTCCACTATCACAGTAAAAAACGACAGCCGAAACAGTTTGACTTTTGTCACAGATGGGCAAGGGTAAAATCAGCGAGTGATGCCAACCCAAAAGCGCAAGAACACAGAGCACAAAATATTATTATATCCACTTACCAAACATATCGTTTTGGGTTCTCTGCCTTCCAAAGACCATTCAAGTGCTTTGGCCACACATTTCAACACCATATAACAAAGAAAAGCTGCTTTTATTTCGGCATGCAAAACTCTATTGAATGTAAGATTTACTTTAAGTATGAACATTTATGTTGAGTAGCTTTGAGAACCAGCAAGGGGCCATTTCCTTTGGCATTGTTGTTTTATGGGAGGCTTAATTAACACAACCTTTTTTGTTCCATTCAAGTGTGTTTTCAGAGAGGCAATGAAAACTCCAGAGGTATGGCTGCATTGAGGGTGTAGGTTCTACTAAAGCCTCATCTCACACTTCTTTAGCTGGTAGTGCATTTACAAAGAAAACTACCCAACTGCACTCCTCACTCCTCCTAATCAGTCTAATGAATCACGTTTATAGTTGAAAACCTAATGGATTCTGTTTGGAGGGTGCCTCTGTTTGGTTCTTTGTATGCTAAATGCATCTCTCAAGCCCTGAACACAACAAACCTTCATGGTAGGTGCAAAGCAGATTATTTTATTAAGAGCATCTAAGTCATTTTCAGATAATGATGTTGTGGAGAGCACTGGTATTCATGGATGTTATTACAACCCCTCAGCAGTGCCTGTCTCTAAAAGGTCAAGTGCATGATCGCTGTGGCTCAATAGGAAACTATCACTAATATTCACCCTCACCTGCCTTGGCCAGTCTGACAGCAGTAGCATTTGAGCTTGTGATTGATAACCTTCATGTAGTGTTCCAGTCAAAAAGGACAGTTTTGAAACTTTGAAACTCAAAAAGGTTTTCATAACATCCTTCACCCTAACTACTTGAATGGATCAAATAAATTGTAGTAACATTCATAACAGTTTTTTTTTACAGATAATTTAACAATGTTACATTTGTTGTGTCTCCGATGAACTGGACCGGGCCTTTACAATGAACATCCAAAGAATGTAATACAGAGCTTTATGAGTGAAAATAAATGGTTGTTGTCAGTCAGTTGGGCATTGATGTGAATTGGTGTGCATTTTCTTCATGAATCACACCAATCATTTTTGACCGAAGTGTTGTAACATTACAGATTTTATGATGTATATTCTAAATGTGATTTGTTGATTGTTAAATGCATTGTTAAATACACAAAATACTAACAATCATGAGATTTAGATTTCCACTAGCTGTATGTATGTTAAAATATTTTCTGGATTTCCCTTGTTTTGAATAAAACCAAGTGGTAAAACATCATTAAAAAGGATAAAAAATAGATCAAATGTTTACAAAAAGCAGGTGTCAAATGTCAGGCCGGTCAATTTTGACCGGAACCACAAGTGTAACCACGTTGCTAACACAGCATGAGGGTTAATAAACAGCATGTCTGGTTCAGGGGTTCACTCTTGCCAGCAGCTGAGGTGTATTGTTGTGTTAAGTAATGTTGCTTGAATCAAAATATGATGTTTTGTGTTTTAGGTCAGGTCAAAATGTGATGTTTGTAATTGTTTGTGACAGAGTACATTACTATAATCATGCCTTATTGTACATGTTGAATTCATATGAAAATGGTGCAAGACAGTAAACTTTAAAAGATTAAGACTCTCTCTCTCTCTCTCTCTCTCTCTCTCATTTGGTTTTTCAGTTGCTTCAACCGCTTTTTATTCTGCTTCTGTGATCATGTGACCTACACACAAACAGGAAATGTAGACGAGATGGAACTGTGTGACATTTGCAACTTTTTCAATCTCCTCTAGCACATTTCTACACACCCTGACTGACTCTGAACGGTATACAAGTGTTCACTTTGGTCGTTCTTGCGATTTGTCCTCAGTATCAGTGCTTTTTCATTCTCCCTCAAATGATTTTCAGAAGATTTTTTTAAGATGGTACTGCACACTGAAACTGCAGGTGATTTCTATCATTAACAGTTTTTTGTCCAGACAAGAGAAGATGTCAGACATCTCAAAATCTCTTATATCCTGGCATGTCATGGGCAGAGAAGAATCAGTGGAAAAATATATCTATTATGGCTTCGTTTGTGGGCACATCTGAATCTCACAAAAAACAGAGGCACATTCACACTCAACACACTAATTTGAATATCTTGTACAAACACAGCATTTGCTAGAGCCATGGGACATTTGGAAAGTTATCTCTCTCGCTCTCGCTCTCTCTCTCTCGCTCTCGCTCTCTCTCTCTCTCTCTCTCGCTCCCTTCAGTGGTCTTCTCCTTTGGGTGAATCATAGCCTCGTATTTACAAAGTACACAGAGCGATTATGAGGAACGAAGCCTCTGCCAAGTTTTAATGAACGCTTGGCAAACTAGCCGTTTCTGATCTCAGGAGGATGCACCATCCATCTGGACAGGGCCAGGAACTAAACATAGGCTCAATAGGTATATGTAGGAGCATACAGGTCCAGAGATGAACCCCCCCCCCCCCCCCCCCACACACACACACACACACACACACACACGCACACACACACACACACACACACACACACACACATATACACACTCATACACACAGGTAGATGAGTCATGAATTATTTTCGGAGAAATTCATTTCTCAATCTTTATTTCCACCCTTACCCATATAACCTAATCTGCTACGTCATTATTATGACCACTGTTATGCTGTGCAGGGCGGTCATATAGTGAATGTCAAAGTTTTTCTTTCTTCTTCTTCTTCCAGTTTTTCACCAGTGTTTGGTCAATGATATCATATACTTATACTTTCACATGAAACTTGGTATGGTTGTAGCTCCACATGGCTGATACGGAATATAAGATTTGTGTCCCTATGTGTACATTTCCCTTTACGCTAGCGCCCCCTTGAAGTGGGGTAGGCTCAAAACACTTTTTGGTCAATAGCTCGAAAAAATATTTTGGATGACGAATGACAAAATTGACAAAATCTTTATGGCAAGTTGGCCTCTAGGAGGTGCATGACCCCTAGCTCATTACGACTCATTTGTGGAGTGCCCACCACCACCTAGTGAATAATGCTCAATGCAAAAATGTAACACTTCAGTCATCATCATCATCATCATCATCATCATCATCATTATTTATTCAGGGAGAATTGACTGAGCACAGGGCTCTTTTGCAGCAGTAAAGACACCTTGTGATGTAAAGGTTCAAACTTCAGGAAATGTCACACCCTGCATCACTACCACTTTCTTAGGATGCACACCAAATTGTGTGAAATGTTGTCCATGCAGGGTTATGACATTTCATTTGACCTGGTATATTAAAATATCTGAAGAACCACTAAAGCTAAAAAAAAAAAAATATTTGGTGTACTCATACTTGGCTACATTTGCTCACATCATCTAAAGTCACATCATCAGAAAATATCTTATTATTTCACAAAATTCTTGCTCATTCTCTCACTTTACTGCGGGCACATTACATCCCTTAGTCTCGCATAGACGAGAGGCACTTGGTGATGAGAGGTCAGAGTCAGGAGACAACTTATTGAAATAAAGCTTGTTCAAAACAAACTCATAGGTTACATCTGCACATTTGATTTAAATGCCATTACAGCTCTGCTGTAATTATCACCAACATGAACCATTTCAACATGGATTTTTACAGACATGCTCTACTGTGATCTGTTAATGTAACTACATTCATCTGGACAGCACTGAAGGGCCCTTCTCCCTTGTTAATCAATTTCTCCACTTCAGCACACCTGCCCCCTTCAGAGACACTACATCTCCGGATTATTTATCTGTGAGGGTACAATGTAGACATAAAGTAACTGTTCCTCAGTCAGAAACTAGTCAGTCTGCTCATAAATACCACCCAGCAGAGACATAGGAGTGGGAAATTCATCAAGGCATTCCCCTCTCAAATGTGGTTTGTCAATTTGCCTTAACAATTATTTAGTGCGGTGCACATGCCTTACATACTTAAAAGCTTGTCCTACCTGTACTAACTTTCTTTTCATTAAATGATTCGCCTATTGCTGTTGATGTCGATTTTTTTCATTGCTAATAGAGTGTGGATATTCCCTTTGCACCACCAACCCAGTCTAAATCACTCCACTCAATTCCGGTTAGTAAATATTTTTGGTGCAGCGGCTCCATCGGTTGGCATCTACGGTGATTACGGGGGTTGAAGTGTCACCGCTCCATCAGCCTGAGTGACTCAGCCGACGCTAATAGGTCTTGCCATCGGCACTCTCTGCAAAAGCCTCACCCCGCCTGCTCTGTCCGAGGGGAGCTGACAGGAGTAGGCAGGATTGTGTGTGTGGTAGGCTGCTCTCCGTGTCATTATAGGGCTTGTCATTACAGCAGTGAGAGAGGGATGCTTTAAGGAAAGTCAAGCGCTGGAAAACTATAATAATGCAGGTGTTGAGTGTGTCTCCACTCGCTGAGCACTGTCTCACAACCGGGGCCGTCTATACGGAAAGTGGAAAATGTTTGTTGAATTACTATAAAGGTAAGTAGCCAATTTCGTGTGGTAACTAAAACACACGCCGCCACTAAAACACGATATCTTAAGGCCTTTTAGCAAAATCTGAGATACCAGTTGACAGCCTGTTCTATCCATGGTTCCCGTTCTGTTCATTCAGAACCTGCAGTATAGCCTACTCTGTAGGCGTATGGTGTAGGTGCGATTTGAAGTACAAATGCAGAAAGAAACTGAAATGTGACCTTTTCAGTATTAGCTCGTGTTCAACCAAGCACTTGACATTAATACTATTTGGCAACAACACTGCCCCCATACAGGTTTGGCATTTTGTTATCATGGAAACTTCTGATGATAGATCTGGTGTGAAGCAGGAACTTCTCCCATTTATATAATTATCTGAACACACACTGTAATTATGCAAAAATACTCAAGTACATGATTGTTGGTGTGACTATTGAAAATACGCTATAATGAAAAGATATTGTATCACACAAGGGATAGGCCTACTCTTGAGAACAAACACATCAATAAACAAAACGCTTCCAGCAGGGAAAACTGATTCATGTCCAACTGCTGTTTTGTTGATGCTTGTTCAACACACAACAGACCCTTAATGATTTCACAGTGTGCACTGCTATACTAGTTATTGGCCTAAACAGCTACAATTTCCCTGGCCTGTATACTTACAGTTAGATGATATAAATGATGTTAGATACTGTGAGAGTGACATCTTCATCAGATAACAACAGCATCAAGACCGTTGAGCAGCTTCTGTGCATGGAGCCTTACAGTGCTGAGGGCGCTACACACAGAGCTACACACAACCATTCATTCACCCCTTGCTCTTCCACAAGTTTTTCCCCCAGGCGTTTTGGCTCGTACATTCTAGAGTGCACATTTAAGATCCCTAACCATGAATATTCTGCAAATATTTCTGCAGTCATGTTTCCATTGACTTATCCTCAGGGTCAAATTAGTTTCCTTACAGCACCGCTGAGGAGTGCTGAGAGAGAAGCCCATCCCAACACTCAGGAGGTTTATTAAGCGTATGAATGCACAGCAAATGTATGAAGTTACTTACACATAATGACCTTTTCTCTATTGCGATTTCTACTATTTGTATTTTGTAGTTGTAAGTAATCACTCTATCCTATGCCCTTATGGTTATCTTGAGGATAGCACAATGCACTTCATTTAATGTTCTTATGCACACAGTACAATCAACTTTTGAATGTATTGCCAGTGATCTGATTAAACTCATGAATGCAGTCTCTTGACTAACTGCCAAGTTTGTTTGTTTTTAAAGTTCTCACTCATTTTTAAAGTGCTCACACTGGAGCGTTGCAGGAAGAGTCATAAAATGGGAGACTGAGAATTCGCAGCATTCAAAAAGTATTTAATGATTCAAAACAGCATAGAGTCAAGCTCCAAGTCTTAGACGCACAGTATAATTCTGAATTCATGATAGCTTACTGTTTCACACACTGTCATAAAAGCAGTGGTGCTCAAAAGCCCAGATAATTAATTTAATTCATCATCAAATGGGACCATAATATTTACACATACACAGTTCAAGTACAGTATCACCACACTACTGGTGTAGTATTAAATCTAAAGGGGAAGTTCACACAAATGGTCGGTTTCTTTGAGAGCCCCATCCCCACCCCCCACCAGGAAACAGGCATTTTCATGTGAATGATGATAACAATTGCATTTATTCTTAAGGATGAGTGCTGTGTGGTGGCAAATAACCCATGGATCAATTCAACTGCCGTTTCAGACCATGTCTGCTTGAATGACCTCCAAATGAGCACGGCAAAATCGAGGCAGAATATGGAAGGAACTCTTTCATCACTGTCTCTTCCTTCTGAGGGGGGAAAGGTGCTATCAGGCTGCTCCGTTCCAAACAGGCAAGGCCAAAAAGCATTCAAAAATAATGGCGCCAAGAGAGGAAAAAATATAAATACTTCACAAATATTATTGCCATCAAATTTTTTCTTCCATAGTAGCAACCAGCTCTATTGTAAAATACAAATAACAAAAGTGACCACCATAGGATAAGGGACTCCATTTGAAAAAAACAGTACCTGGCACCAAAGCCACTGTACCCTCGGTGGAGAGTTTACATAAACTCTTTTGGTCTAGTAGACAGGATCGGAGGTGGCTACTGTGAGTAGGACCGAAGAGGCAGTCTGAAGAGGCAGCTAACAGGGTGCAGAGACAGTTAAGACAAACGTGGTACTTCAGTCTTCCCGCCCTGTCACTTAGCAGGTAATCTACGGGTCTGTCTGCGACTGAGTTACTGTTTTCAGGCTGGGAATTAGACGCTGGCCAGGGTGAGGAGGACACTTCCGAGAGAGAGAGAGAGAGAGAGAGAGAGAGAGAGAGAGAGAGAGAGAGAGAGAGAGAGAGAGAGAGAGAGAGTCTGTTGGCTTTGTGGGCGAGCGCTAATAAATATCAAAATGTCACCAACTTCAGTCTGGGCGCCCGCCGCCTCAGGCTGTGAAGGTTATCTCTCTCATGGAAAAAAATCTGTAGAACTGTAGAAAAAATAAGTATAAAAAAGGGAGAAAACTGAAGTCCTGATATATTGATATATATACACCCTCACTCACACACACACACACACACACACACACACTCACACAAAACAGTTTGTCCTCTGTCTGCAATTTGGCACTCCAAAATCCACTCCAAAAAAATGGACTCAGTCATACGGATGTCCGGGGCTTCCTGATGACCAGCTGCACAGGGCCCTCGGACACCGTCTTGATGATGTTCCAGGCGTCATAGTGCATCAGGTCTTGCAGAGATCTGCCGTTGATGGCCAGCACCTCGTCCCCGACGTCGATGACCCCAGACTGCTCAGCTGCGCCACCTGTGGGAGAGAGAGGATCATTTCTGTCAGGAAGTCTTGGAGAATGTCTGTGTTACAGAGGGATTTGGTATGACAGTCCTCATACGAAAAGCATGACTCGGATTATCTGTATTCCTCACTTGGTAGTGTTTATTATTGAGATATTTCTGTTTTATGTTAGTCAATTACATATTTATGTTCTAAGTTCATACACATTCAGTAATTACTCGAGGGAAGATACTGCTAGATACAGATAGAATAAAGGCATTCCATGTAACTGTGAATGATTCCTATGGCTGTACACAGCCTCAAATTAACGGCAAAGCCAATGGATGTTTAGTAAGTTGTTTTAGTAAGTATTCACATAATTACATGTAAGTCACAAATGCATTTTGCACTGATTACTTCTACAGCTAGGAAACACTGCTGATCCATGCAAGGCACTGGGGTGGTAATGTGACTGAAGCCTGAGGATTTTAACACTCAAAGCTGTCTACATGCGCAGCTGTTGGAGACCCCTGTGTGACTGTGCCCTTGCCTCAGACTTGGTGGGGTTTGCAAGAGGAGATGTGGAGGACGCGAGCCCTCCGGGGCCATTCAGCCTAATCCGCTTTGCTGACCTCGTTCTGTGCTGCTGACTGACACCCCTGAAAACCGATCTGTGATCCCCTGAGCTGCAGGACACTGTATCCCGGCCGAGGAGCCCTCAGCAACTTCTATCCACTGGGGCTTCCGATGAAGTTTGACATTACAAATTGACACGTTGTTTTGCGTTTTGGGTGACAACCTTGCTTTCATATTGAGCTGACCTTCACAAAGAAGCCTGAGCTGGTATTTAACTATGTCTCCATGTACTCCATACTGAGAAAAAGGAGGATTTAATACTGAATACACAATTTATACGACTTCTTCAGGCCAGACGTAGATTTGCATTTGACGTTACCTTTAAAGACGCGTTTGATGTTGAGTGGTCTGTCACCGTGGGCAGAGGCTTTGCCCCCATCCAAACTGAAGCCCAGGCCGGCGGAGGTCTTCTGAAGCTCCACGCTAAGCACTCCGTCTGGACCTACCTCCACCACTACAGCACACACAGAAGGACATTTCAGTCTCAAGAAAATGAAAGAAAACTGTGAAATTAAGAGTAATTCAAAACATGTTGCTTTGTGAAATCTGTAAGTGTAGTTCTGTGGTGTAGCATATATAGATCTGAACTGTTTTCTTCAAACCTAAATAAAGTGCCATTCATTCATTCTGAAGACTGGAATGAGAGTAGCACATAAAACATAAAGCTTATGTCATGTACAGTTAAAATGGCAGGATGTGTTAGCCTGCTGGTTACCTGCGCCTGTTGCCCTGCCGTTGTCCCTGCAGGCCAGAGATGAAGAGGGTGCAGAGTGGAGGCCGGGCTCATGTCTGGGAGATGGCAGCTCACTGTCCTTCCCACGCTGGATGACCACGAGGGCTTGTATGGGGAGCCTTGACTGGTGCAGACCGGACAGGGCCTCGCCGTGGGTCAGCCCTCTCAGGTTGGTCCCGTTTATGGACAGTATGGCATCCCCGCGGCGGATGGTACCTTCCACGCTGGCGGCACCCTTGGTGAAAACGCGATGAACCTATCCAGACGGGAGGTATAAAGGTCTTAATGGTCTCTGAAATAAGCTGCTCAGAATCTTGATGAATTAGTACAGCGAGTAGAGATCATGTGCATTGCATATATTCAGCACTAGGAGGCAACAGAGAGACAACATCAGTACTACTGTAAGCCCATCATGCAACAGCATACAAGTACGTACATATTTGTTGTGTGTGTGTGTGTGTGTGTGTGTGTGTGTGTGTGTGTGTGTGTGTGTGTGTTTGTGTGTGTGTGTGTGTGTGTGTGTGTGTTGTGTGTGTGTGTGTGTGTGTGTGTGTGTGTGTGTGTAGTTTCCTGAGGTTAACAAGCTCTAAAATAAAGAAGGGAATCATTATTCAAGTCTCTGCCTTGAACACAGGCTTGAGTCTATCACACCCTTATTTAGTTGATATAAGCGCACAGGCAAGACAAGTCATCTAGCTTACTGTCACTGATTTTTGTTCCAGGTCGACGCCTCCGGCGATACTGAATCCCAGCCCAGAGCCCTCCTCCTTGGTAAGCACGACAAAGTAAACATCCTCTTTCATCTACAAGAAAGGAGAGAAATGTCAGTGACCTCATCTAATGCAGAGACAGGACTTTCATGGGCTAAAAATACGTTTCTTGGCATTGGCAAGTTCTAATTAATAAATAAATAATGAGCACTTTTTTACATGTCAGATAAATATAGAGGTTGTGTACTAATGGTTTGTGTGTCTTGAAAAGCACTCACACATTTTACATCTAGCTGTCTCTAATACACACACACACACACACACACACACACACACACATCCACACACACACACACACACATCCACACACGTAAGAAACTGTCGAGAGAGACAAATAAGATGGCACTTCACACTTCAAAGAAGCTTTTGATCGTCCTGACAGTAAAAGCATGATTCGAGATGAAAGGATACAGGGAAGAATTGAGAAGAAAAAAATGAGTAAAAGCTCCTATGCTCATCCAGGGCTGCAGGCATCCTGTGGGAAAGAAAAAGTGACTGGGGGGAAAAAAAATGTATGACTGACTCCAGATCAGTCCAGTACCTCTGCCTGGGCCTTGGTGTCGGTGATGAGGGTCACTGTGTCCACTTTCGCTCGCAGGGAGGCGAGGACATCCTGCAGCTTGGCCTGCTCTAGGGGGGCCACCGCCAGCTCGCAGAGGCTGCCAAACAGACATGCATCATTGCTTTTGGCCGCGGCATCGAATAGCTCTGTCAGAATAACAAACCCCACTATTCCCTCAGATACAATCTACCCCTATCTGCACACTACAAGAGAGACATTATACCAGAGAGCACATTTCAAGCTGACACGCAATACAATATTTTCACGCTGGGTATGGAATGGATGGGTCTTTGGAGGGAAATACCCCACTGACGCGACCCCAAACCCCCCCCCAAACTTCTTCAAAGGGTTCTATCTCACTTTCCCTTCTCAAGTGCTATTGAGTTTAAATCCCACAGAGATGGCTATTATCTTGCTGGTTCTTACCTCACAGACCAGCTAGGAGAAGCTGATGTCTGCCCATTAGCTTTGGGCACTTGGTAGTGGTTCTCCTCCTGGGTTATTCCCTTAAGGATGCCTTCGCTCCTGCTCAACCTGGTGGTCACAAGAGTGTTCTGCAGGCCCTCGGAAGATGAGTCAGTGTGTTTGCGTGGCTGTACCTCCAGCTCGGTCTTGAAGGTGACGTTGCTGGCTGTCTCGACGGGAGAAGAGGACGACGAGGAAAAATCCTCGGTGCAGAGCTTGTCAAGCTCAGGCATGCTCAGAGCACGCAGCTCCCTCAGCCTGGAGCGCGACAGGCCAGCTAGACCCCGGGAGTTACGCTGCCTCAGCACAGGGGGTGCAAAAGAGCAGCGGTTTGATCTGGGTTCTTCCGAAACCGGGACCACACCACCGGCAGAGGCCCGGGAATCTGAGGTTGTGACCTTCCGCAGTTGGGGCGAAGGGGGAGGTGAGCCAGGATCGTCTGCATATGAGCTGAGACTCCGTCTCAGGGAGTTGGAACAGTCCGTTGTGCCAGTACCATTGGCTGAGCCCACGCAACCTGACAGTGTCCGGTTTAGTGGGGGCTTGGTGGTATAGTATGGAACAACAATACAGCGGACCACGGCCTTATCAAAACCAGCCAGGTTCTCAAAGGACTTGATCCTTTGGCGCACAGAAAAGGGGTTGGGGTCAGCCAGACCTCCGCCGTCTGTGGAAAAGCTCCTGCGCTCCATTGCTTTTAGGTACAGTTTGGACCTGCTTGACTTCAGTTGATCACCTGCATCCAAAATACTGGACAATCTGAGGCTGTGATCCAATGAACCATTGCTCAAGGTGCTAGGGCTTTTCTCAACAGTTTCTGTAGCGCTAACAGCTGTATGCGTTTGTGGGGAATTACATGTGGGACTTGACATGCTTGACCGATTCAGTTGAGACTCCGAATTAAAATGACTTGAGTCTGTGGCTCCAATGGTTGCCTTACTTTCTGGGACTGGGTTGGAGTTGGATGGGTTCACAGTTTGTTTACGTGCGAGGATGGGTGTGGAGGATGACGAGGGGGAAGATGACGAGAGTCGCACCTCGATGAATGTCCTCTGAGTGGTCGTTGTTTCCGACTTGTCTTTACCATTATGCTTCAGAGGTTCCTGAGATAACTGTGCCACTTCTTGGACAGAACAAGTCTCTTTCACATTGCTCGCTACATTTGCCTGTACAGCCATGGTGGTTCCCACCGCACTACATGTGCTCTTCTCCTGAGTTCTTTCACACAGTCTACCTGAGGAAGAAATGCTACTTTTCTCGGAGGTCCTGGTTATTTTTGGGCTGCCAACAGAGACTATCCTTTTGGCCTGGACTTTTGGGGACGGGAGCGGAGACGCTGTGCTTTTTCTCTGCACTGGACTTTCAGCACGTGCAGGTTTTGAGAGGGACTGCTCACTGTTCTGTGCTCTACTTTTACTCTTAATGGTCAGGCCTTTTAGTTTGGGTGCATTGCTCTGTGACTTTAGGGTTTTATCTTGGAGCTTTAACTTACAGTTGGACTGGGGTTGTTCCTTCAGACCAGGACTCCTTGGCAGCTGAGTAGAAGAGTTATTCTGTGTAAGAGTCGTCCTTGACTCACTCTGTGTTATCTGACCTTTCTCTTTCTCTTTTGCTGTCAGTGCCGATGTTTTTCCACCTGATTTGCCATCACTGCAGTTGGAAGCCTTTGACTCAGCTACGGTGGGAGCGGGTGTTGACAAAGAGCTGGAGAGTCTCTCCGAGCTCTGTGGCGTGCTCGCCAGCAACCTCGACGTCCTCTGCGGACTCCGCGAAGTGACGTGGCAGTGGTTCTGAGTGACAGGTGTTCCGGCGATGCCCGATGGGCACAACTGGTTTGTTTTGACAGGTGCCAAAACCTTTTCATTAGTCTCCATTGTGCCGTTGACAGCATCGCCAACAGATGTGGGCACAGCCATCCCAGCAGAGGCACATTCTGGGTCTGTCTTAGCCATAATGTTCTGGCTTTCGCCATTAAGAACCAAGCTGCCTGAGGACTGGGTGTGGGAACTCGGGGATGCAGGGAGCAATGGGTCAGTAGCTGCCTGTTTGCACTTCGCTTTATGGAGTGTATCTAAGGCCGGTGAGTGCTCTGTGTTATTTAACGTGTCATCCTGAGGTGGGGGTGGGGGAGCATAATGTGGAGGAGAAAGAGGCCCGTTGCCATTTAACTGATTCTGCTCTGCTGTAGTCGGAGTGTCATAGCAGATCTCCACCTCTTCCTCATCAGTGTCGCCAGCGTTGTGGTCTTGAGCTTCCCTGTTTTCCTGAACGGTTCTGTCAGTAGCTGAGTCACTCTCCGAGTCGCTGTCCTCCACCAAGCCGTACATGCATTTGGGTTCAGGTCCAGGCCCAGGATTCTCCCCTTTTGTCACCTCACTCCCTGTCAGGTTGCTGAAGTTCCGCGAGTAGTTGTTCAGAAATGTCTTTCCCACAGGCAGCAGGCCACCTCGGGTTCCTGAGTCGAGCACAGAGAACTCCAAGAGGTTCGGTCGTGCTTGGGCTTGAGTCTGACCGGAGCCTCTCTCGTCACCCTGCTGGTTGGCACTGCCTGTGGGGTTTGTGGTACTTTCTGTGCTTCCTGCCTGATGGGTACCTGTTGAGTTGGTATGTTGCTCCTGTTTGGAGAGCTCAGTGATAAAGTCATCGATGTTGGTGACGGGCACCTCGCTGCTGTGGTTGGTCAAGGGCTCCTCGGAATTTGGTACGGATGAGGTGCCCTCCGGAGTAGGGATGTTCTTGTTTTCCAGGCAGCCATTTTCCTCCAAACCGGTTCTCCAGGAATCGGCTCTGGAAGGTCCATCACAGCTCGATGACATCATCAGGCAGGAAAGTCGATCTACAGCTGTTGGAATGGAGACTAGCATGAAAATCTGAATACATTTCAAAGGAAATTAGGCAACATTTCTCATATGTCTTTTACAATGCAATTCAATGGCAGGCTGAGTTAGAGGGGTAGTACAACACACGTTTTTGATGGCTGTTTATTAATATCAGCTGTTACTAAAATGCAGCACTACACTCAAAGTAAGAGAAAGTAAAAGTTAACACAAGGCTTCTGTTTTATAAATTAACATGCCTTTAGAGTTAAGTTCAGTTTCCACTTTCCATTGACCAACGAATACCTTCAAACTGACAGGTCAAATTTCACATTCCTTCAATCCCTCTTTTGAACGAAATCTTACCCGATCCCTCTTTTTATCCAAACAGGGTTGAATTTGTTATTGTCTCAATTACAAATACTAAAATACAAGAAGAGTCCTAAGGTCATTATACTGTCTACAGAATGTAATTACTCTCCAAGGTGAATATCAGGTGACTGGGAAAATCACTGCAGACTTAAGGAAATGCCAGGTACACGTCTTGAGTTAGGCATGACATCAACCTGAAATACACCATTTCCAATTCTTACATAATACTTGACTTTTATCCACAGTGGGAATTGATTATTCATAAACAGTCTTTGGATTATGTATACACAGCTCAAGTTGGTAGGGTTGAGTCTTCCACACATTAAGGTATGTGTGTGTGTTTGTTACACATTAAGACACTATGGACAATGTATGCATACCACTTTAGTATAGCATACATCCATATACACATAAAAAAAACTCATTAGAAAACACTCCAGACAGACAAACATGCGCAGACAAACAGGTGCAGGAAGCACTACCAGGCTTTTTTACTATTCCTAATTCTACTGGTATGATTGCTGTGAGTAGTTCTTTAAGTAATTGCACTAGACTTGACATGACTAATGATTACAAATAGCAAGCTTACAGTGGGAGTGATGGAAACTCTCTCCTCATATCAATCACTGCCTCGCAATAATGTAAACTTTCTCATCAAGCTAAGGAAAAAGAGAATAATATTTATGGCTACTGCAAATTACACATAGCAGTTTTCAGTTTGTGTTTTACGTTTCAGTTGAAGGCCTGTTGGAACACAATTACCAACAGTAACTGGCTTAACTGTCAGAGGCTGGGGTAAAACCCTTCTAATGATTCACAGTATTGATAGCCAAATACTGAGTGAGAGGACTTGAATGTTAACAAACAGAAGATATTAACATTCAAAATTAAGTTTTAAAGACTTTTGTCCTTTTTCTGCTGAACAGCTGCTCTGTGGGCAGCACTAAGATCCTACTCACAGCAACCGAGAATCAAGCTGAAAAGAGAAAGAGGGAAAAAAGGAAAAGCTAATGCGCAAAGGGAACTGTCGACCTACTCCTACAAATCTACTGTCTAAGGTAATAAGTGAATCAATAGTCACCATGGATACAAAGCCCGCTGCTTGCAGTTCCCTTTGTGGTGGAGAAGGGTACTGCCAGTAAGCGAGAGGCTGTTGTGCTCCTACGTCTTAAGGCAGCGTGAGGAAAGACAGACTGGTCTCTTAATTGCAGCCCGGGTTTTGGGTCACAGTGCACAGTAGTGAAAGGACATAAATAACAAAACAACTACCAAGACCCTCATTAGCTTGGAGTCAGGCTAGAGCGTCAGGCTTAGTGAGGGGACCGTCATTTTGTGATGAGTTTTTTGTTTTGTTATTTGTGACACAATTGTGGGCGAGGAGGTATTTGGATGGGAGACTGATGGAGCACTGCAGTCTCTTGGGTGGAGGGGGGGTCATTCTGCATGGAAGCTTATAGAAGCTGATCTCTAAAGGTGGATATTCGGCAGGTGAAACCTTTAAGGTTTCGATTCCGATCATTAGCAAAGCTAACTGAACCTATGAAACAAGGGTGTCCTGAAGGAAAAATCAGTGGAACAGGCAGGACGGTGTTTTGAGCTGACATTTCCACCCAACAGCGTCAGCAGGAAGACACAAATGGGGGGGGGGGGGGTCCATCAGTTAACGGACACATCATCATACAACTGCAAACCACTGTTGTCCTGTCACAACTGTGGGGGGCGGGGGGGGCTCACCTGAAACGGGTTTCTGAATCTCTAAAGTCAGTGTTACAGGAAGGTTGTGCATCAGATCGCAGATCTCCTGATAGGACGAGGCGCAGACCAGCGTGTCCCCGATCGCCACAATCTCATCTCCTACGCCCATCTTCCCCATGGACTCCTGGCAGAAAACAGAGAGGAGAGAGATTGGGGAATGAAAACAAGCCTGTCTGGAAAACCACTGAGAGTGAAGCAATGTCTTAGACAAACACGCACACACACACACACACACACACACACACACACACACACACACACACACACACACACACACACACACACACAGGCAACCATGCACACATTACACAGACATTCAAACACAATTAAGAACACACATATACACAAACATACACACACACCCCTACACATACACGCACATGCACACATACTGTTTACCTATTACTATTTTTATCAAGGACTAGGTAGTTGTAAATCTAGAATGTTTTATTGCCTTTTACTGGTGTGCAAAGGTTTCTCAATTTGTGGACATCCAAATCTATCCAAGTGTACAGAAGTGCAACAGAATAGAGGACACAGTGGGATTAACTATTCTTAGTTTAATGAATTTGCAAACGTCTGTATGTATGTGAGAGACAGAGTGTATGTGTGTGTTTAAGAGAGAGAGAGAGAGAGAGAGAGAGAGAGAGTGTGTGTTTTAATCTTCTGCTTTGCAAGAGATAGAACGCAACTTTCTAGCTAATTCCCCGTTAAATGGGGAGATAAGCAGACAAGACAGACTAACAAGGAAACACAGACAGCCAAACAAACAAACAAATAGAGAGGCAGAAAGCCAGACAGATTGGAAAACTTCCATAGACAGACAGACGTACAGACAGAGGGATGGACAGAGAGAAATAGAAGCATACATACCCTCTCTGCGGCGCCGCCCGGCCTCAGGCCAGTGATGATGACCTTGAGAGGGGAGGACTTGATCTCCAGGTCTAGGCCGAACGACTCGCTCTCACTCCTCCTCAGGACCACCGTCTCGATGGTGCAGATGCCTGACAGCTCGCTGGGCTCGCCCCGCCGGCAGGGGTGGGGGCCGCGGCACCCGGAGCGGGTCAGGGTGCCAGTGGCCGTATGGCTGGCCATGGCTGGCATGGGGGCGACGGGCTCCTCGCCCTTGGCACGCGGCGGGGGATTGGGGCACTCGATGCTCATCATGCTCTTGACGCGCGTGACGGCCTTGTGCTCAAGCTTCGGTGACCGCTTGGGTTCAGGGGGACCATCACCACGGTAGGACTCCTTCTTCACACCCAGGTTGCTGACACCTCCTCCTCCTCCCCCTCCTCCTCCTCTGTCATGGTCGAGGCATCGAATGGGCATGAAGGGCGACTCGGCTCCGGCTGGGACAACTCCTCCGTCCTCCGACTCCAGCGAGCTGCCACCCCCTGCACCTCCTCCTGCAGCCGAGCGGTGGGACTCCCCGCCATCCTGGCTCTCGTCGTCCACCTCCACCGACGAGGTGGCCACCACGATGCCCGAGTCTTCCTCCTGAAGGTGGGCCTGGAAGTCCGTGGCGTTCCCCGATGCTACTGCCGCTGCCGCCTGCTGGTGCGCCGGCCTCCGGTAGAGTCCCGTCGGCGTCATGCCATCCTCCTGCTCGTCATCACTAGGCTCATCCTCATAGCACATGACCCGGCGCTGACGGAGCAGGGGACTGCGGACGGAGCTGGGGCTGCTGCCCACACTGGCCTGCTTCCCTCCAGGGCTACACGCCTTCCCCCCGGCCTCTGCGTACACGGCTTCCACCCCCACACACCCGCTGGGCTTATACCCTACAAGAGAACAGGAAGCGGTGGAACAGACCGCGATGTCAATCATCTTTTAATTTTTTTTATTTCAATTGTTTTCATGACTAAGTTAAGAAATGGTCCTAATACTTCCATATGATTCATAGTCACAGGGATAGTTTACACAGCAAATGAAAACAATGATATTGTTTACTTGGCGTCCTGCCAGTAGGGCAGAAACAGGCTACATTTCATGTGTTTACAAAACAGTGCAGTGGGTTGTGTTGTGCTGCAATTTTGAGATGATGTACTTGTATGTATAACACATAAAGGATGAAACTGAAGCTGACATTACAGGTTCTTCTGAGCAAAAATAAGATGGCCGGATGGATAATTTCATCAGAGAGTCACAAGGGACAACTGGTGACAATGACATCTTAATACATGTCAGCCTTGTGTAAGGTCCATGAAAAGATCTGCTTGAGTGTTTTTCCCAATGCAGATGTATTTGTTCGTTTGTTTGTTTGTTTCCTACCGAGGGGCTGGACCCCTGACTCATCCAGTGAGGTGCTGCAGCTGCGGTGGTGCAGCATGTCGTCGTCGCTGGAGCCCATCACCGTGGTTTCCGAGAGCGAGGTCTGGTTGGTAATGTCGTGGGAAAAGTACTGCGACAGCTCAGCCTCTGAACTCAAAGACCCTTGCTGCAGAGTAAACAAACAGAGAAAGATGATCAAACCCATAGTACAGAACCTGGAGGGAGGTGAGGGGGGGGGGGGGGGGACAAAATGGCTGCCAGCAAGGTGATCCAACAGGGGCAGACCATAGGGAAGCAGGTGATTGGTGGGGAGAGGAGGAGGTGTTAGCAGCAGAGGGAGCTCAGTCACAGCAGCTGCCTCCACCTTCCTCTGACCCTCAATCAATTACGAGTGTGGGGGTGTGGGCACGGATTCAAGAGTAGTTTGTATTAATTAAGTACTCTGGTCGGGCGCCTCTGAAATAAAGACAAAAGGGGGTGTGTTGTGGGGCAAGAGTGTTTGTGTGTGTATGTGTGGTACTGGAGAATCTCCTAAATAAAGATTGATAGCCAAAGAGATAACTTGTGTATGTGTGTGTGTATTTGTCTGTCTGTGTGTGTGTATGTGTGTGTGTGAATAAAGTGGTAAAGAGAAAATGTGAGCACACAAAAATCTGCATCTCTCTCTAACTGTGTGTGTGTGTGTGTGTTTGGATTTGTATGTGTGTACGCAGGTATGACTGTACGCGTACAAAGTGAAATAGAAGGGGTTTGTGTGTGTGTGTGTATGTGTGTGTGGGAGTGGGACTGTGTGTGTGTGTGTGTGTGTGTTTACCCTGCTGGCTGGCTCCAGGAATCTCTTCATGGTCCAGCTGAGGGCAGCATTGCCCTCCACCTGCTTGGCCTTGACGGTCGGTGACGGGCTCTTTGATGGGAGACCTGGGTCCAGAAACACACGTAGAATCAAGGCCACAACTGAACACACAAAACACACTCTACTCACATAAAACTGACCATGCTTTACGAGGACTAAAACACGCATCAGTGCCCTCATGATAATGTAACATGCTAAACAACAATCAACTCTACATTACAATGGAATTTCTGTTGATGGAATCTTCATAATGTGGACGGAGCTACTGGGCTGCACCTACCGAGTGTGTGTGACGAGTGGTTGTCCTTGCTCAGGCTGTCCCTGTGTGTGGACCGAGCAATTACATCATCCATCTCCTGCTCAGACACCTGGAAACAACAACACAACAGTGAGACCACACCATTTACCCTCCTACCCCGAGCAAGGCATTATGGGGGAGGGAAATTCTGTAACGGGCATCAGGGTTGCCCCACAACTTTCCCGCTGGTTCTGTGAGAATGTGGCCACCAGATGGCATTAAAAGGCTGAAATAATGACACCCGATCCTTTCCCACAATGCAGCTGACATACTAGGGCACACATGTCTCCATCACTAGATTCAGGCTTATTATCATTTATTATCATTTTAAAAAGTGCCTTTTCATTCAAATCACGGTTGGATTCTTGTGTAATCCCAGCTAGGGTGACTGGTACTCTTCTCAAATATCCTTACAGTATGGATTCAATACAATTGTGGGTGCTGTTTCATTTGCATCTCAGTATGAAATCCCACTGACTACACATTTGGTCCTCTTTAGGGAAGAGGAGAGGTGCACTACCACAATCCAAGGATTCTTGCTTTTGTTTTTGTTTTTTACTCTGCATGTGTAAAGACGCAACCCCTTGTAAATTTAGCGTGTTTTGGTAGTAGGCTGCGGAGTTCAGGGGTAAACACTGGGTGTGTAGCTTTCCTGGTAGATTATAACCACCGTTACCTAACTGGCGTCACCCAATCTGCTACGACAGGTGGAGTTCTGCTTTGTGGTGTGTGCTACTGTGCTGCACCACCTGAGGGGTTGGCAGACGGAACGCTGCACCGGCGGTCATACGAACTGAACTTTCCGGAATGAGCCGGATAGGAGGGAATGCTAGAGACGTGATTCAATCTGCCAGTGGGTGCAGTAATTCACCGGTAGAGGAGATTTACAGGCAGGTACATGACACATTTGCTCATGGGGGAATGAGGTGCGGTATCAGGTGCTGCGTTTAATTTAGAGTGACTCAAAAGGGCCTCTTTGTCTGCCTTAAGGGGAAACCAATGTTTTTTTTCCCATATATATATATATATATATATATTTATATAAGACAAATTTATGTTTCACTTCCTGTCTGGTAAGCGCCAAAGAACAGGCATTTCAAAGGAAAACATGAAACGAGCAAGTTCCAACCTAAAGGAAACCACCAGAATGAAACCAATGTCAATTTATGGAGCCGATAATTCAGAGGTATTAACACAGGGGGCTACAAATTTACAGCGCTCTTCCACTCTCTCTCCCTTCTCTCCCACTTCCTGACATAAGCAAATGGCAAAACCCTCAAAGGTCAGCTCTGCGACTCCCCCTGTTTCCCCCTACTGGCATGCTCACTGGCCCAGGTGCTAGGCTGCACATAGCCACAGACCACCCTCTCCACCTTCTACTTATGTAATGCTAACATGACAAGCACATCCATCTTAGACAAAAATAGTCAGCACATTCTCCCCAACTAGCGTCCTCTCTTCAAGCAAGCCCGCACCCAAAAAATACACTCTGTGCCTGTGCCTGTTCCGTGATTAATTAGACTGAGGAAAAGGCCAGGGCCCGGACACAAGTTGAGGCAGTGTGTATACATTTTTCACTAGCGGGTTTTAATGATTCATGCTAGGGGCTAATTAGCAGGTTAGCAGGTGGAGGAGGTTTTGATGGGAGCCCGGTCCATCTGGTGGAGGGTGGCACACACACACACAAGGCCCGGGAGAGTGACACGATGAGACCTTGATCAGACAGTAAAGCTTGCGTGTGTATGTGTGTTTTTGAGAGTGCATGTGTGGATATATTTATGGCTAAATAGGTTTTCGAGCATCAGCCAGAGTTTGTGTCTAAGAAGTTCTTGACTGTGTGGGCATGAGTGTGATTTCTTTGTGCGTATTTATATGCATGTTTGTCTCTAATTTTGCAAATGTGTGTGTGTCTGCTTGTAAATGAATATATTTGTGTGTGTGTCTGCTTCTGAGTGCATGTGTGTGTATGTGTCTGCTTCTGAGTGCGTGTGCGTGTGTGTGTGTGTGTGTGTGTGTGTGTGTGTGTGTGTGTGTGTGTGTGTGTGTGTGTGTGACTGTGTGTGTCTTACTTTAGGGTTGGGGTGTCTGCTGATGATGAGGCTGACAGGGCCAGGACCGCACTCGCTCAAGATGGCATACGCTTCACTGAGGGCTGCGTGCCGCAAACTCACTGACTCCACCTCCAACACCTGGTCTCCTCGGCTGTAAATACACAGACAAACACACACACACGCACACGCACACACACACACACACACACACACACACACACACACACACACACACACACACACACACACACACACAATGGCTATGTTACAGATAAAGCCGATAAGACCTACACAATGAT
Source organism: Clupea harengus (assembly GCF_900700415.2). Classification (NCBI taxonomy): domain Eukaryota; kingdom Metazoa; phylum Chordata; class Actinopteri; order Clupeiformes; family Clupeidae; genus Clupea; species Clupea harengus. The sequence continues at coordinate 16,372,043 of NC_045158.1, read as the reverse complement.
AACACCAGCCAATAATCTACCTAGCGAGGAATTCAACCATCAGTACCCTGAGATGTTTGAGTTACGGAAGGCTGCCGCAGTTTTTGGGGGGAAAAACAATATGGGCGAGTGTGTGCTTTGCAACCCTATCTCTCTCTGTGGCCAGCTGGAAGTACTTTCACAGCAAGATCCAGCATTTAGTACCTATGATCTGTCTGCTGACATAAAGAGCTCATTCATGTGTTGCTGGCACGAATGGTGCATTTTTTGGTGTTGTCCAAAAAAAAAAAAGGGCTCTGGCTGTGAAATGTTTCATCTTTGCACACACACACAAATAGAGAGAAACACACGCACGCACACACACACACACACACACACACACATACACAGACACAGACACAGACACAGAGAGAAACACACAGACACACACACACACAATAGGACACACAATAGGACACACAAAAAGACACAAACAAACATAGAGGCACGCACACAGACACACATACACAGATAAATAGATAGATAGAGAGAGAGAAAGAGAGAGAGAGAGAGAGAGACGGCTGCAGAAAGAACTGTTATCATCTTTAAAACACACACACACACACACCCACACACACACCCACACACACACACACACACACACACACACACACACACACACACACACACACACACACACACACACAGACTTAATCAAAACACTCATGCAGGCATGCAAGCACAAGCACAAGCATGCAGACACACACATGTGTCGTCTCACACATCGCCACTCTTTGGCAGTCTGGAGGGGACTGAATGATTTACGGTGCTGGTTTGTTTTCCCCTGTGGTTCCTGATTCCTGCCTCACCCTTCCTTAATGATGTACAACTGATGCAGACAAGCAAACACTTCAAATGCTCTGTGTGTCCAACAACATGTGTGCATGACTGTGTGTGTGTGTGTGTGTGTGTGTGTGTGTGTATGCATTTCTGTGCATGTGTGTGTGTAGAGACCACCCCCAGTCTGGGACACATGCTCTTGACAGGGCCTCTCCGCTCACACACAGAACCTCTTAGGAACCTATTAGTGCTAAAGGGGAACTAGTGCACAGGGACCTCCGTATTACGTTTGATGTAGCAGTTCATCTGAGTATTTAGCCCGCAAGCAGACTTTTAATCAGTGCATGTAAGACACGCGCTGTGTGACATCAAGGGGGTGGCTTACAAGGAAGCAGCAATGACACTGAAAGTGTCGAGGGAGCGACGGCTTTTCTCACATGAGGAACTTGTTAAAAGTTATTTTACCATTGCCATTAAGGAGCGCTGGATGACTGCTTCCGAACTTTTTTTGGAGTGCTCCTTACAATAACACATACAATTATATTGTACGGATAGACTGCTGCAAGGGATTTCTGTTTTATTTTTTTGGCTATTGCTGAAATTTACTTATTTAATAATCTTTGGAAGAAGTTGAATGGACATAAAGGCACTAAAGATACTAAAAATAACCGAAACACCAAACTTGCCTGAATGTTCTGAGAGAACCTCTTTTTAGTTCCTCCTGCCAGTTTTTGGCACTGATACTAGACAGATAACTGGATAGTCTAAGTTCCCCAGCAGCAATGCAAAACATCTAAGAGGAATGCACCCGTCAAACCTTTGAGATAACCCTTTTCCAAACACCTGCACCAAAATTTGGTGATGGCTTTGAAGCATGTGTGTGTAAGCGGGGAACTTAAGGCTCAGAGTGTATTGAGCTAGAGGGAGAGAGGGGAGGCTAAAATACCTGAGTCTGCCGTCCATCTTGGCAACTGAGCCCGGGGCCAGGCTGTGGATGTAGATCGCAGGGCTGGTGTTCTCTAGGGTCAGGCAGCAGGCTCCGATGCCAAGCCCCACACCTGGTTCTAAACACACACAAACACACCCAAGAAGGTGAATGCAAGAACACACATACACACACACAAACACACAAACACACACACACACACACACACACACACACACACAAACAAACACAAACATACACAAGAAGGTGAATGCACGCACGCACACACACACACACAGACACAGAGACACACAAACTCACACACGTAGACAGAAAGGTCACCTGGTCATTGTAGCAGTAAAATAACTTCTTCACTAAAACTGCGCTTAATATTTTTGTTTTGATAAACACAAATACAGGCTTCCAGTCATTAAATATTCTGGACTGCGCTGTGTTTCAAAGGAAGGGACTCATTAAAAATAGATCAGATGTTGAAAAATAGATCTGAGGGTTGCAGCATTTAGCAGGCTTCCACTCTACACAGGCAACACTCAGCAATGTCTTCACTTGGCCGAGGCTCCAGTGTTTGGCATGACGGTGCCTGAGGACATGAACTCAGTCACCTCAACGACGAACCCAAGACACCCACAACATTCTCATTAAGGTGAAAGTTGGGGGTGGAGGTTGTCTAAATGCGTTCCTTGGCACTTATGGGGCTCCAAATCATGAAAGTAAATGCAAACTAAATATCACCAGCAAAATATATCATCACATACAAGATGTTAACAGCTGTGAGAGAGAGCAAAAACAACAGAGGTATGATATTTTGTGCTTGTGATGGACCATCTCCAGTATAATCTATCTAAAAAATCTAAACAAATAAAAAAGAATCATTTTTCGCGAATCACCTTTCGCGAATCAGGACTTTTGTACTCACACATCAATGTTCATTATTCAAATGAGTATGGCATGGAAATTCACAAATACAAAAAAATGTGTCATGCAGAAACTGATTATGGTGTTTCACACCATTTTTAAAACCTTCCTACCATAAATAGGCTTTACCTTAAACCTTAAACCTACTCTGTCCAAGCAAGCCTTGATGGGAAAAGCATGTGGCCCCAAATCTCTCCTCTATCACAGAGCAGGCCTGCCCAGTAGCCCTCAACATTCCCCAACGTATGAAGGGGGTATGAAGCCCAGTCAGAAGCCCAGAGCTGCCTCCTCCCAGTCACCTTTGTTGAGCGAGACCTCCATGATGATGCGGTCCTTGGGCCCGGGGCCCCTGCGGGAGTCGCCCTCGTCGAAGGCGGGCGGGACGGGCGTGCCGGGCGTGCCGCCGCTGGTGTTGGAGTTGGGCGAGCTGGAGCGGCTCAGCAGGGTGGGCGTGGGGCACGGCGTCAGGCTGGGGCTGCGCAGGCGGGTGCGCACCGTCAGCGTCACCACACCCTTCTTCAGCTGCTGCAGGGCCGCAACACACAACACACAGGACCAGAGATCAGGATGATGACTGCACACACACCACACCATGGGCCATCTATTACCACACACATCACATTTCTATTGTATTTGTCTATGTGCAGGCTGTATTGTTGCAATAACCACTATTAGCTTTGTCACATGTCTGTAAAGGCAACAGTGAATTAATAAGCTGTTACCAGAAAGAAAGCAACTTTGTAATTTAGCATTGTTCGAGTTAATATTTAGAATTTAGTTTGAAATTGTGTAGCCTAAAACTATGCAGATTACGTCCTTAAAACATGGAATCAACTGACATAAATCCTAAAAACGATATTAAATATCTACAGTGAGAATGTCTGAGATGAATATTTTCTCAGAGGCTGAAGTCGTAATTTCCCTCTTTTGGGAAAGCACTAACGACAGTTTGCTGAACACTTTTCAGGTCTCACTCAAGCGAGCGAGCAGACAGACACACACAACAGAGCAGACTCCCTAAGATGTGAGGAGCAGACTTCTAGAGCGTATCAGAGCCAAGGCCATTCTGGTCTGTCTGTCTGACCCTGGGAGTTGTGCATGACTTAGTACCTTAAACGTCTGAATGGCTTGCTGATGAGTAAGACCTTGGAGAGATTCCCCATTGACCTCCAGTATCTCATCACCTGTGTACACGGGGAGACACATAGATAGAAAGAGAGAGAGAGAGAGAGAGAGAGAGAGAGAGAGAGAGAAAGAGAGAGGAACAGGAAGAGAAAGAGAGTGAGACATATGGAGAGAGCCAGAAATACATCTGTCAAGATGTGACTATAGAGTTAAGTGATTTGATGAGGAAACATTGTTAGAATTTCGCTGCGCTAAAGCAATTTGGTGCATGTGACAATAAACACTTTGACTTTGACTTTGACTTTGAATCCCCAGAGATCTCTTGTCATTTTGAACTGTTGATGTATACAGTATATCATTTTTGTGATGTATTATTATTATTTTGTCTAAGGTCTGAGACAAGCACTATATGAATGTCATTTCTCATGACGATTACTGTCTTCCTCCTCAAAGTTCCCCGAGCACAGGCTGTGGCACCCCAAAGAACAGCCCTTTTCCCACAGACATCCTCTCACCCTCTTTGAGGCGTCCGTCTGCGGCCGCTGCCCCGCTGGGGAAGATGGTCTTCACAAAGATGCCCATCCTGCCCCGGGCCGAGTCCTGGCCACCTACGATGCTGAAGCCCAGACCCTGCACCCACACACACACACACACACACAAATAGAGGTTACACCACTACACACAGACAACACACCTGGCACACAAGGGCAAAACCAGAGCACAGGAACCAAGGGACAGGAAAGCAAAGTAAAGTTTTGACTTTGACTTACTCTATACAAACCACCCACTCTATACAAACCACCCACTTGCCCAGCTAAATGCTCACCCACAGAACCCCAAACTCAACACAAACACAAACACAGACACACACATGCGCACACACACACACTCTCACACACATTAACATACTTTTTATTAAGGCTACCAGCTCTATATAACTATGGGCAAAAAAAGTATTTTGTACCAAGCTTGTCTCTACTCCATCCCTTTTACTGAAGTGAAGCGCTTTGCTTGAGCACCAGAAGAAACCACAAAATAGGTTTCATGTACACCCTCCTATCCAGAGTGTGTGTGTGTGTGTGTGCGTGTGTGTGTCTGGAGAGGAGGCTCACCTTCCCCTGTCCTTTCATCAGGACTATATTGGAGATAATAGACGGCTGGGCCAGTCGCCATGGTGATTCCACTTGAACGGTGCTCAGGGATCGCGCCGATTTCTTCACTATTTGATATTCCTGAACAAGAAAGAGACAAGAGGCAGCACCGGTGAACCAATGAATACACTCCATTGTTCTTGGCCACATTCTGAGGTGTTCACACACACACACACACACACACACACACACACATAAACACAACAACAACAACAACAACAACACACACAGTAGTACACAACAACCTCGTCACTCAATGGCCTGTATTGTGGACGGTTTTAGCACCTATTATCATTAGCCCAAAAAGCCCTGGATGCTAGTTAGGGGGTGGGGGCAGGGCACAGTGGGGGAGGACACTTTTAACACAGCCTTTCTGTGCACCTCTCTCTGCACCACAGGTCCCTCTGTCTCCTGCTAGGCTCCTGATTAGCGCCGTAGTTAGCGAGCACCCACCGAGATCATTAAGAAGACGAAGGCTGAAGGAGGGGAGAGGGGGCTTGAAGCGCCGGTGCTTGGGCTTTGATGTGCCTCCGCTTGGGTTATTATCTCATAAACAATCCCCTGAGCCACCTCATGCTAGCTGGCTACACCCAGGGGATCACTGCATGACAGAGGCCCCCCATCTCCCAATCAGAAGAGCAGGCTGCCACATCAGATGCTCTAGAGGTGGTGGTGGTGGTGGGCTCAAGATTTGCGAGGGGGGAGCAGACAGTATGTGACTCTAGCCCTGACGGAGACCCTGTTTCAAACTGGTTATCTGGTGCTACCTGTCCATCTTTCAGTAACTGCTCCATCTTCACCTTATTCCCATCCAAAGAGGGAAGCATATGGAAATATGTGGTGCTCCCCTGATCCCTAAACACCTGATCTTGACTGCATTTCCATTTTTTTTATATAACTCAAAAACTGGAGATGGTAGATGTCGGCTGTCTTTGCTCTGATAGAAACACCTTTCCTCGTAGCTTGGTTGTTCCCTCCTTTGTATGTCGCTTTGGATAAAGGCGTCTGCTAAATGACTAAATGTAAAATGTAAGCTTTGGTCTTGAAGACATTTTACCTGCACACAAGACTAAATTAAACTATAGTTATTTGGCTCCTGGGAAGTACACATTCCGTGTGGACGCAGGTTATCAAAGGTTATGTCATTGTCAATACTTCATGTTACAGTCAATTGCAAGGTTCAGGTCACTGCATTAGAACAACTGTGAGAGTACACATTGAGCTATCCTGTGTATTTCTGCAGTACTATGTGTGTGGATATAGACTGACCTCACTGACACTCACTGTGTGTGTGTGTGTGTGTGTGTGTGTGTGTGTGTGTGTGTTTGTGTGTGTGTTTAGATCTGTGAGTGTATGGGTGTATATCCGTGACTGCATGTGTGTGTGTGTGTGTGTGTGTGTGTGTGTGTGTGTGTGTGTGTGTGTGTGTGTGAGAGTGTGTGTGTGTGTGTGTGTAAAGAGAGTTTGTGTGTGTAAGAGACCTGTCTGACGCCTGCAGTGTCCAGCTGCTGAGGCAGTGAGTGCTTCCGCCCGCCCCTCGCCGGCTTATCCGCCACATCACTTCCTGTGTCCCCGTTCTCCACAATCAGTTCATCATCCTCCCCAACCGACTCCAGACGGCTACCGCCTCCTAAGAGTGTGTGTGTGTGTGTGTGTGTGTGTGAGACAGACAGAAAGAGAGAGAATTAAGAGATGAGAGTTTAAATTACAGTTATATTTATGGTTACAGTATTTAGCAGATGCTTTTGTCCGAAGCGACTTACACATTTTTTTTTTTAAATAATAATATAAGCAATGATTGTTGTATGTGCTATTATTTGTTGTGAACTGTGTATTATTATCATAAAGAGAGGAAAAACATCAGATGCTCTTTTATATGGCTTTGACTAGGTATTCAGCTGAACACATGTTGTGATGAATGACATGTATATTTGGTTCATGCAGAGGTGGTGATATGTGCATCCCTGACCTTGCGATCTGCTGCGGAACTTCATAGGCGTGGGGCTGCGGCAGCACCCTTTGGGGCCCTCCATGTGTCCTCTCTCCTCCAGCTTCTCCATGTCAGAAAACTACACAAGCAAGGACACGTTCTCAGTTAGCACACTTGACCAGGCCTGCAATCATCACAAAATCAAATGACTAACTGATCACAACAGCTTCATCACACATAGGACTAATCTCCACGGTGAGGAAATAAAGACAGTTCTGCCTGAACTACTGAGGTATCTTAAACTGGTATGCAGCCTGCTGTTGAAGTGGTACATGTTTAATGCTCAGTCCAACACCACTGGCCACGCTTCGTGTGCTCTGCTACCATTTCTTATTGGACTCAAGAGTGATTTTTGCAGCAAATAGTTTCAAGTATGGATTGGAAGTTTATCCAGCTGTGGGAACTGACAAGGGTGCAAAGGTCAGAGATGTGATCCTCTCTCCCCGCTCCATACAAACACACACACACACACACACACACACACACACACACACACACACACACACACACACACACACACCACACAAAGAGGGGTTAATTAAGACTGATGACTGGAGTGGCTGAGCACATGGAGGTCTAGGCACTTTCTCAACGTGCTGCCATGTTCCTGGTAACCAAGGAAAACAAAGAATCGGCACTTGCCCTCTGCTGCCTTTTCAAACACTTGCTGAAAGCTTGAGGAATGTCACAAGTGTCTATCGGTGAACCCCAGGCCACGGTCTCAATGGGAGAGTCCATGGAGAAAAATAGGCCCAACAGTGATAAGGAAGCATCCCTTGCATAAGAAAAAAAACCGAAGAATTTTATTCTGCTTTTCAGCTAAACAGATTTATAAGATCATCCCCCTTTTTTCATAAGGGGCATGTGCTTTTCATCACTGCACTTAAAAACTACAGGTCAAAGGAGAGTTGAGAAGAGGATGATTGGAGTACGAGGGCAGATCCAGTGTTTGCATATGTCTGCCATTAGCCCAGCCATCCATTTTCCCCTCTCCAAAGTGCTCTCTCTCTCTCTCTCTCTCTCCCTCTCTCTCTCTCTCTCTGGCTGTTTACTGAATTTGTTTTTTCCATTCTCTGCTTCCAGCCCCAGCTCATACCACGACCACATGCCTGAGATAAACACCACACCTGCCGCAGAGGAAAACAGTGTGTGCTGGTGAGTGCCAAGCACTGCCCCTTTTCATTAGAGCTCAAGTAACCCCCCCCCCCCCCCCCCACACACACGTTTTATCTGCCTTTGTTTTCCTGAGGATTTCCTGCATATAAAGAGGTGTTATCAAACTAAATGTGGAGCAATGAATGTCTGAAGCTTTGGGGAAGGGAAAGGACAGACACAAAACAGGATTATAAAAGCCTGTTTGTATTCTAACTGGCACAGAGAACAAAACTGGTTGTGATTAATGGTACTTCAACTGAAGAGTGATACTATGCTAGGATTCAAAAAACTCACAAGCATGAAAATAAAAACAGCTATTTCTGTTCCACTTTATATTTCTCACTTAGTCATTAAATTAAGAATTTGGTGGAAATTGACTTCACCGTCCTTACAAAATGATTGATTCTGGGATGCACTTTGATTCCACATCAGGAATACCTGCTGAATTAATATATCTATAAGTATAAATGTGTTCCATAGTTAAATGTATCAATCTATTAGAAGGTCCCAGTTAGCTTCAGTAAAAGAAATAAAAGTAGGATGGAATTCAATTTTGGAAACCTTGCAGGCAGCAAAAGAGAATGCAAGACTTCTGGCCAGTGGCCATAGGGGAATGGCAGACTCCTGAACGGACTCGCAGTCAACCGTGCTGGAAATCCTTTTGCATTAGTCTGACTTTTCCAGTGAGGCACAAGAATTTCAGAGGAATTTCAGGAATTTCCACTGCTCTGAGGGAGAATACCCAGTCTTCCAAAGAGGAGGTAGGGGGAGAGAGCATGGCTGCAGACACATGCCACCACTAGGTGCAGATCACAGAATATAAAGGGTGATGTATTCTGAAAGGTGTCCTCACATTTTGCCACACTTTCTGTTTTGTGTGGGTTCATTCCTATAGTAACACTCCCTGTGTTAGTCATCCGCCTCGGAGCTCCGATAAGGCAACAGAAAACAGGAGTGCAGGAGTGAAGGGTTACACAGAGGTCACACTGGAGATTAAGCAGCAGTCCAGTGTGTGTGTGTGTGTGTGTGAGTGTGTGTGTGTGTGTGTGTGTATCTGTGTGTGTGTGTGTGTGTGTGTGTGTGTGTGTGTGTGTGTGTGTGTGTGTGTGTGTGTGTGTCTGTGTGAAAGTGTCCCCTTTTCACTGCACAATCAAGGCAAGAGGGCTGGCTCTCCCCTGAGACAGAAGGCAGGGTCCCTCTGCACAAGGGTCAAACACCTCCTCATAAGTACAAGCACTTATAAAGATGCATTGACCAGACCTGTCACTATGTGATGGAGACATGGAGACACACACACACACACACACACACACACACACACAGACACACAGACACACACACAGACACAGACACACACACACACACACACACACACACACACACACACACTAAACTGCTAAAAGTTGGGCCTGACCTCTCCTTCACTACTGATAAACTCTCCCCTGCCGGCTCTGAAAGTTGTGAGAGCTACTGTGTCACAGCAATTCCTCAGCTGTCAAATCTTCCGTGAGGGTAGCCAAGGACTTTTTCAAGGCACCTGTTTATTGTGTCTTTGTAGTCTCTAGAGCTGATTGCCGGTTGCCACAGTGACTGTAAGAGGCAAGTGTACTTACAATGTCTTTCAAACCAGTCAGCACACATAGGTGATTAACTGGACATGGAATTGTGTTTAATGAATGTGTAATTACTAACCCAGCTACCACAGAGAGTTTTGTATGTGGGACAGTCCCGTGACAACCCCAACCAACTCCAACCCCTCTTCTGCCTCTCACCAGCTTCATAAGCACGCAATTTTGACACACCTTCGCATTATCTCTACACCACAAGCCGGCTGCATTCCTCTACACTGCTGGATGTAAGCTGGCACGGTGCGTGACAACAGCACCCAGGACGCCTGGTGTCTGGCTGACACTGCTGCTGCTGCTGTTGATGATGTGGAGGGGAGAAGGGGGGGGGTGCAGGCTGACGTGAGTGAGCAGCCCAGCCCAGTGTGGGACTCTTCTCAGCTGTCAGCAGTACCGGCTGTCTCCTGCATGAGTGCCTGGTGAGGCGCCCCACTCCCTCGGTGGAGACACTGAGACGTATAATGGGGGTGGGAGGGGTGCTTGTGAGGATGAGGGGGTGGGAGGGGAGCTTGTGAGGGTGGGGGATTGAGGGGGGGTTGTGAGGATGCACATCTCCACAGCAGCTGAGTGGAGCAGAGGAGCCTGCCATAACAGCCACAGCTGTGTGTCTGCTTCCTACCTTCTCTCCTTCCCTCCCACCTTCAGCTTTCTTTCCCCTTCCTCCTGTTCTCTCACTCCCTCTACCTCTCTCTCTCTCTCTCTCTCTTTTCATACAAGGCTACGACTGTTACTTGAAAGGATCCCATGATTCCCCACAACACGCTCAAACCTTCTGCCTGAGCCCCCGCCCACATAATGACAGCTGCTCCATCCATCTTGAACAAGAAATAAGAGCAAAGTGCTCCGAAAAAGAACCCCTTTAACAAACAAGGCTGACTGCTGTCAGTTTTTTTATTGCACAAACGACTCACTGCAACACACATGTGTTATATATATATGTAGGCGACACAGGACACACACACACACGCAGGCCTGAGGTCGCCGTGAATTCAACTTCTGCCTTTAACCCATCCCGGATCGTCCCTCCTCCAGGATCCTCCAGGAGCAGTGGGCAGCTTCTCAGCGCCCGGGGACGCTGTTCTTTTTTTGCATGTTTTTCTGTTGGGGTTCTTAGTGGAAGAAACCCCTTGTGAACACAGGGAGAACATGCAAACTCCACACAGAAAGGCCTGGGAGATAGCCCACCTGAGCACTGAAGGTCTGGGGAGGACCTGCCCCCCAGAGCCAACAGCGCCCCATGTGGGAATCGAACCCATGACCGTCTTGCTGTGAGGCGGCAGTGCAAGCACTTGAGCCACCGTGCCACCTACAGCACAGGATGAGTGGTTCACATGCATGAGAATTATGCTCATGAGTTTCAAGGGTTTGGATAAGATCCTGCTAAATAAGGAGGCAGAACAACGAGGCTGGATCTTCCTTCTCGCCTACCCGTCCTTCCTGTACATCTTCCTCACACACACACACACACACACACACAGACACACACACACACACACACACACACACACACACACACACACACACACACACACACACACACACACACACACACACACACCAAATTTGCCTTTAACCCTCCTTCCCCTCCATCGTCTTTCTGTTAGCGAAGCGGCCCACTCCACTCCAGCAACCTGATAAGGACATTCACAAACCCACCGCCTACACCCTCCGAGTGCCTAAGAGAGGAGTGGAGAGGAGTGGAGTGGGTCTAGGCAGTTTTTACATTTGGGGAGAGAGAGAAAGAGAGAGAGAGAGAGAGAGACAGAGAAAGAAAGAGAGAGAGAGAGAGAGAGAGAAACAGAGAGAGAAAGAGAGAGAGAGAAAGAAAGAGAGAGAGAGACAGAGAGAGAGAGCGAGAGAGAGAGCGAGAGAGAGAGAGAAAGAGAGAGAGAGAGAGAAAGAGAGTGAGTTCAGTGTGGTCAGGCTAACCTGAGGCTCCTTTTACACTTCCCTCAGACGCATAATGTCGGCGCCGAGGGACTATAAAGTGAGGGGTTTTATTGCTGCCTCCAAAAATGGCACAGTGGAGATGTGCCGTCTGATAGCTGACTCCCGCTAATGTCACCGCTATCAGATGAGAGCGGGGCGGGCAGCAGGGGCAGATAAGGAATCCTCTCCGCCTGCCTCGTGCGCATCGACGACAAAATGATCCAAAAAAGCACAGGAGGAGGAGATAGGGCCTCACACTCTGTTCTGCCACTTTCCTGGCTCGAGTGGAAGCCTCGCAAAGAACAACAACCCATCATCTCCGCGAGTGGGGAATGTGTTCTTGGCACATAGAACATCTCAGGGCCATGTCCTCAGTGTAAATAAGAACAGTGAGTGTTTTGTGATGGGGCCCTTTGCTGAGAACTTTCTACGTGATTGTAATGGTGTGTGTGTGTGTGTGTGTGTGTGTGTGTGTGTGTGTGTGTGTGTGTGTGTGTGTGTGTGTGTGTGTGTGTGTGTGTGTGTGTGTGTGTGTGAACGAGGAGTTTCAGCTGTGCATAGACGGCAGAGTGTGCAGGAGCAGAATCAGCTGTGCTTGATAGCCAGCAGGAGCTCTGGAATGATAATGTAATTAGACCGCAGACTGGAGCAATGCACTCATTTGCCCCTCTCTTTCTTTCTTCCTCCTTTTTTGCAGACAAAAACAGTGAAACAACACCACAAAGAGCCGGCTGGTAACTGGGGCTATGTGTGTGTGTGTGTGTGTGTGTGTGTGTGTGTGTGTGTGTGTGTGTGTGTGTGTGTGTATGTGTGTGTGCAGGGAAGGGAAGGGGCTGACCCACTTTACTCCCTACTAACAAGCCTCTTGAAGCAGAGCAACACTGGCACCATCTCTCCTCTCCTCTCCTCTTCTTCGCTCTGCTCCTCTTCCTCTTGAATCTCACCATTACAATCACACAGCCCAGCAGCCCCCAACCAAGCAGGACCACAGAAAACAGGACAGGCCAAGCACCTCCCCATGTGCCCCCTCCCCGCCCTGGACTCATGGGTCGCTCGGGTAAGGGTCGTCCCCTGCTCCTCGGGCTCTTTCCCCTGCCTTCCCGCCGCGCCGTGGCTCGTTTAAAGTTTAACGCGGAGTGACAGCACTCAGCGGATGCGCGGGCGTGCGGCTGCACCACAGAGGATGAATAATTCCTCATCCGAAGCTGCACCGTGCCGCATTGTGGAGCACTTCCGTGAGTCGGAGGCCACGTAATAATTATGTCACCACAACACAGGCGACCTGAGTGCCTGAGTATAGCTCGGAAGGTAGCAGATGATGTGCTGGCTCTTTAAAAGGGCGACACTCCCAGTGACATAAACTGATCAGATGTCGTTGTGCACCCAAAACAACGGTGCCTAGACCAGAAACTGTTGCCTGTAAATTCGTGGGGGTGCAAGTGGTGAAAACGTACACGTGGTGGGTGGTGGTGTAGCTAACAAAACCATGTGGGGGATGAGTGATTTGTTTTTGGCTTCATGCGTCTGTGCTCACGTACACACTCTCAACACAAACATTCACTTCTTTTTAACAAGAACAACGGAAATATTTTGTAATACTTAGGCATGTGCATACCACACACACAAACAAACACAAACAAACACACACACAGACACACACACACACACAGAGTGCCACACAATAGAGATGGAGACAGCAGATAACAGACATGTCGTGCAGCCCTCTCCGCTCCGCTTGGCAGGCAGGCGCAGACGTACCGACTCGTGTGTGGCCAGCGAGAGGCTGCTGGCGGTCACGTCCTCCGCTTCCGGCTCCATGTTCTCCTTGTCCTCGCTGGGGGAGGGCGAGGCGTCCTGGGACTGGCATGTGCTCACCAGGTCAGGCAGGCTGGTGGATGGGTACTTGTGGAAGTCCACCTCCGACTCATCCTGGACGAGGAAAAGAGAGAGAGAGTAGAGAGGATGAGAGCGGGGAAAGTGGTGTGTGTGTGCGTGTGTGTGTGTGTGTGTGACTTCAATGAGTGTATGTTCGAGCGCGTGTGTATTTGTAACTCTTAACTCTGAAAGCTAGCTGCTTTTCAGTTTTTTTTCTTCGTTTTTTTCCCCCTGCAGCCCATTAAAGATTTCCTCTTCAATTTTTCAGATCTCTCAGGCAGCAGCAGCAGCAGCTCCCCGTGGGATGGTTTAAAATCCCGCCATGTGCAAAACAGTTTTAGCTAAATACAATGTGAGGAATAACACCAAAGGAGTACAGTGTTACCTCACGGCACCATCTTGTAGATGCTGATAAGTAGACAGAAGCAGAGGGAAAAAACTCGACTGCCAATGATCAGCTCTAAGAGGAGTCTGGTTCAAAATAAACAGCAGCCATTTGCAGAGGGAAAAGTCATGGTGCTCGGTCAGAGTGGAAATGAAGTTGAACGAAGTTCAGGAAAAGTAACTTCATAATGAAACTGTCAGTGAATGTTGAGGACATACAATCTAGTTCCATCTGGATATTTAAGGAACAGAGCATATGCAATATTGAAGTAAATCCTTAGGGCTTTAAGTTTTCATATGCTTGCAGGATATGCATTATACCACTGACAGATGTGGATTTAAATATATGGATACATACTACGGGCTGCATTACACCTTCCCTCCTTTTCTTTCCCTTTTATATGCACTTTTATATCATACAGACACATGCACACATAACACTTGAGCACTTAGTATATGCATAATTGGATGTAGGGCCCATTGAAGTGCACACTTTCCCTTGAAGTCCCATCAAGTGTAAATGAAGGTTCAAGGGCCTTTTTCTTATAAATCGGAACCCTTTTAAAATGGCGCTATAGACTACCCCAGGCACCCAAGTGTGTAGGGAAAACCTGTGTGTTCTTCAGTTATCCAGTGAGGCACAGGCCCCTAAACAATGCTGTTAAATGTGATTATGTGTGTGTGTGTGTGTGTGTGTGTGTGTGTGTGTGTGTGTGTGTGTGTGTGTGTGTGTGTGTGTGTGTGTGTGTGCGTGCGTGCGTGCGTGCGTGCGTGCGTGCGTGCGTGCGTGCGTGCGTGCGTGCGTGCGTGCGTGCGTGCGTGCGTGTGTGTGGACTCGGGGCGGGGGTCAGCACTCACCCTGCTGGCCACCACCAGCTGCACCAGGCCGGCCGCAGTGCGCAGGATGGCCACGGCTTCGTGGTGCGAGAGCCCCACCAGTGACTGTCCGTTAATCATCAACAGCTCGTCTCCCGCCTTCAGCCTGCCATCCCTGACACAAACACAACAATAAGGACAGAGTCAGCACATTCAGGAGCAGACACAAGCAGCACAGAAATTAACCAATCACACTTTGTCATTTGGCGGCTTACAGTTAAAAAACAAACGGAGTATATCTGATGAGCTTGCCTGTGTGTGTGTGTGTGTGTGTGTGTGTGTGTGTGTGTGTGTGTGTGTGTGTGAATGAGAGGCGTGTGTGTGCATACAGTTCATCAGTATGTGCGGCCCCTGGGAGTCAAACCCTGTATCGTATCATTGTTAGCATCTTGCCCACTGAGCTACAGTAGTCAGTAAACATACTGTGATTGGAGGAAAAACAAAACATTTGGCTTTGTTGCATCTCCTTTGGTAAAGCTCCACGCTGAAAAGACCTTGCTATAGGTCTATTGGGTTAACCCATCTTCCGCGTTTTAACATGTGAAATCAGGCGTGTTTCCTCTGTGTTTTTGTCAGCTTGCTTATCATACAACAGCACCTTACTGGAAACAGACATTTCTGTTGGAGTCATTATTGCCTTTCTCCACTACCGATTGATGTGATGAAAGCCTGCGTCACAAAAATAGGCACAACTTTCTAGTCTCACCCCCCACTGGCTTTAATTGAGGATCGTTCTACTGATGAGGTGGTACAGAGAGATGTCACAGTCACTCAAGCGCACCTAACCCAGATCCAGCTGCAATGCCGAGGAGAACTGTCCCTGTTACTGTGTCTGTCTGCTGCTATACTGTTCTCTGATCTGTAATCACGGTCTCCCGAGGTGGCGCAAGCCCATGGTAACGGCCTGTCTAATTCATCATCACAAGCCAATGAACAGGAAATGAGGACGGGGAGAGAAACTTCAAACGGGCTGTGAACACATTATCAATTTTTGAAGCTTTCCTTGAAGCCAAATCACCCTCCATCTCTTCCTCTCTCTCTCTCTCTGGTGGACTGATGTGAAAGAGATTGACATTGTGGCTTATGTAAGACAGGAAGCAAAACGTTGCATCTTCAATGTCCCCATAGAGAGAGGCTAAAATGACCACCCTTTTCCACTGATATACCATCAGTTTAGAGAGAGAGAGAGAGACAGAAAGAGAAAGAATATAACGGAGGAGAGACGGGGGGAGAGATCTGAAAAGCAGTCATTGGCTTGATTCAGACATGACTCATGCCTGTGCATTCCAACAAAAAAAAGTTATTCTCATAAACTCCCACATTGGTGGGTCATATTTGTACTTTCATTGTTTGCCATGGGGGCCACAGTTCCATGCAAAGCCACAAAGATATTAAATGTTTGATTCATGACCAGCTTGGCCATGCTCCCTATCCTATTATCCGTCAGAGAGACAGCCCACCCTCATTCAGATAGCCCAGGCCTTCTTTAGGCATTCCTCAAGACGACCCAGACATTTCAGGGCCACATTCGTCCTGATATTAATTCTCGTCTCTTTGAGGAGAAGGCGTAGAAATTTCTTCCTAAACGTTCCCCATTAAGCTTAAATATCACCCAGGGGGTCATTTGGACTGTTTGGGAATGAGTGATTTTTGTCCAACATCAATGTTTGGCTCATTACCGTACAGTTGTTGTTTTTTCCACAATTCTGCCAGAGGGTCTTTTAATGATTTGTGAAAAGGGAAGCTAGTCAGCAAAATTCCCTGACATGTTTGAGCGTTATTATGCCAAAACATGCAGACTGCTGAACAATTTGCGGTGAGCTGCCATCCAGTTGAGACCATGCACATACGTGTCTAATTGCAGACAGCATGATTCTACCTGCTTTCTAACCACACTCCATATCACTCCTTAAATCTGCGAGAGCAAGTGCAAGATCCTAAGAAAATTGATACTTGATTTTGCAAAAGAGGTGAACACACTCTTAACATCACAGCAACTTTAAAACCATCATTTCATTCAAATAATTTAATTTCAATGTCTTTGCTGTTGTGGGTTTTGGACAGATGGCATGCCTTGTTGAACATTAACATGTTTGACCACTGCATCCCCCTCTAAAGCTCACAGACAGTGATGTGTGGTGACCTTGGCAACTCTCTGTCTATGGGAAGAGGCTGGGCATCACTGTTGGTTTGAAGATGACTATGGTGACTGAAAGGCCCTTAAGAGACCAGCACAAGCGCATACACGTAAGCAACTGATGAGTGCCGTTGCCGTCTCCAAGCGTCCGTTGCCATAACACCACGTGATTGTGATGGCGACGGGTGAGTTACCTTTGTGCAGCGCCTCCCTCCTCCACGTGGGCCACGACGATGCCGTGAGGGGAGCGCTTGGAGCCGCGGCCGCCGGTGATCTGGATGCCTAAACCGTCCTGCCCCTTCACCATGTGCATCTTCCATATGCGACTCCCTTCTCTGGGCTGAGAGAGAAATAGAGAGGGAGAGAGAGAGAAAAAGAGGGAGAGAGAGAGAAAGAGATGTTGGCATGTTTTAATAATTTATCAACATAGAGCCTCCTCTAACCTTGAAACTTAAGATAATTCCCATTCTTATAAATCAGCGGGGGGGGGGGGGGGGGGGGGGGGGACAGAAGAAGGAAGGTAGGGAGAAATTCACTACAGATTCCTTGACATAACATTAGGTACTGCTTTAATGCAGTTATGCTAACCCTAACCTTGGAACTCACACTCACTCTTCTTTATATAAATCTATCCTTAAGGTAACATGAGACATTTCTTGACATATTCCAAGCATTACATAAAGTCTCCCCCATTTCCTTCCCCCTTTTTTTTTACAGACAAACACACTGCTTTAGCTAGTGTAAGACAGGAAAAGACACCCAAACAAAAGCCTCACATCCTCAAAGTATATCACACTATTCTGTGAATCACATTTTTTTCTTTCCTTATTTTTGACAGCACGTTTTCCCTTTCCCTCTCAGAAACTTTATCTGGTTCTCTGTGCAGATTTGGAGGCATGAGGTCTGATGCCTTTTCCATCTCAGTTGAGATGAATCCATTTGATCTCGTCTGCTTCCTCTTCAGGCTATCTATAAATAATACCTGAGGAGCATTTAGCAGCAACTGTGTCTGACAGCCACTGGAGCCTGAAACGGCCCCCGCCGTCGAGCTTCAGTCTGAGCTGAACATCATTAATCCCAAGCTGTCCGTGGCTATTAATGACGCCAAGGAATAGAAACGCATTGTGGGGAGGTTGGTCGTGCCTTATGGGTGCCATTATCCGGAAGATTTGAAGATTTCGGTTGACTAATAAAGGTAGACGGGACAGACTTGTGAATGCACTCAATGACACATCTTCGAAAACATCCCTAAAAATACATTGGGTGGGGAGTTTGGGTTTTGAAGCCTTCAAGTGCCAGTTCAAGTTTCACTGCCAGCATTGTTGGGTCTGAGCAGTTGGACCTTGCAAAATGCTAGGACCTACATCCTTTGATATTTGTAATCATACAAATAGTATCTTTTTGTAAGTAGGTAGTTATTGCATATCCCACTATAAATGTATATGTTCTACATACTACAAATATACTGGAACCAGAACAGGGCACTGTGAGAGGCTGGGCTGTGATGTGTGGGATGTGTGTGATGTGTGTGATGTGTGTGGTGTGTGTGATCTGTGTGGTGTGTGTGATGTGTGAGCTGATTCACCCTGTGCAGAGTGGCCTGTGGGCTTCCCCTGCTCTTCCATGCTCTGGTTAAGTCAGCCACGGGGCCATGCTCAGTCACTGAGCAGGCTCACACAACCCCCTGCTCTTCTTCCTCTGCCGCCTCTTCGTCTTCGTCTTCTGTGAAAGATTACAGGAGCAGCTTTGCTCTTTGGTGGTCGAAGCGTGTGCGTGCGTTTGTGTGTGTATGTGTGTGTGTGGAAGAAGAGAAAAAACTCAGTGACCTAGAGAGGTTCTGCAATTCATTCTGTTCCTTTTCCATGCGGCGAGCTTAGTCTCTTCCCCGCTTTCCTATCCCCCCCCCCCCCCCTCTGATCCTTGTGTTTACATTAAGTGTAGGAAAGACATATAGAAAAAAAATTACATTTTCCCACACTGATGAAGATGATTTTTCTCGTGTCATTTAAAGGTGGGTGTGGCAGAGTCATTGGCTTCTCAGGTCCCACCTCCAGTGTTATTGAACCCCCTCCCTTCCCCTCTCATCCCCCAGGGAGATCAGCGGTACGTTTATTAAGCCTCAGCCTACAACCCTCTTCATTAATGTGCCACGTTGACCACAATGGTCATCTGGACCACATGAAAAGGACGCGGAGTGCAGCAAGCCTCTTTCTGATGCTAATGAGCGCACATCAAACGCGTTCAATTACGCTACAGAATGGGAGGGTCCATTTTAAAGTGTCCCCATAGTGAGGGTTCACTGTGCATCATGGAAAAACCTGAGGGTTGTATCTGTCCAGTGTAAATAACCCACACAGAGTTTGTGAATGAGCGTAGTCATGGTAAGCTAGTGACTATTGCATTACATAAACACTCAAGTAATCAAGTCATTAGTAGCCTTCAGACACCTCTAACCATCAGGGGAAGGATATGACTGGCATTAGCATATAATTAGCATAACGTGTGCACTTAAAAGACCACCTTAGTTAAACTGCAGGCTGGTTTACTATCTCTTTCTGACATTGATATAAACTTAGGGGCAACATGAAATTAGAGTTTAGAGATTCTCACGTGATATCAGAAAATACAAAAAAAAAATCAAAATCAATCAAAAACAAGAAGAAGGCAAACACATCCCTCCAATAGCCTGCGTCGGCGTGCTCCTTCCCACAAGCCTGTGTTGGTGTGCTACAACTCTCCCACCTGGAGCAAAATACATGTACATGTTACTGTCAACTGACACAGTGAAGAGCTTTCGGGGATTTAGGTGTTTTCCTTCTCTATTTAGTTAGCACGCTAATCCAACTGCGTGCGTAACCCCTTAGAAAGCGGCCAGGACATGTGAGGTTCGCAGAAAGGCAGGCATGCTGAGTGTAAATCGCCTCAGAAACCCAACCCACCCAGCGGGCAGGTCTGAGCTAGTCCCATTTCTCTGGAGGAGAAGCTGCAGGGTGGAGAGGTGAGGTTGGAGATGTAAGCTATAGGATAGCGGAGGTGGAGGCAGGCCAGTGAATACGCCCCACGGGCGGAGGTGAGTCACTGACAGTGAGGAATGGTGTTGTCAGATGAGAGGTCTTGTTCCCACGGTACTACTCCACACTTCAGATGGAGTGGCAGGTTGTTTTTACTGCAGCTACTGACAGTTATATGACTCACCAAGCCCCAGCATGAGAAAACCAACAGTGGATCATCCAAGGATGGGCTCTAATGCTCTGATGCTTCCCAAGCACGTGTTGTGTGTTTGAAGTCTGCAGAGGGATATGATGATCCCCCGCACAACTCAAGATTGTCAACCATGACAATGTCAAATGTAAGGTGTCAAATCTGACCACAAAGAATAAAGTGTAAGTGCTGAAGCCCTAATGTCAACCTACAGCCAAAGTAAGGATGCACTACTCCTGTGACGAGGTTTCAGGTAAAGCCTGGATTATAAGATCACTTGAAGTTAATTGGACACCTGGAGAGATGCTGTGCACTGGTTGGTCAAATTATGGAGCCAATGACTGAGCCCCTCTTGCTACCACAGTCAATTTTACATCTAAAATACGTATATCACTTACAACAATGTTCCGAAAAGAGAGACGATGCACAGTTCCGGTATCTTTCATGCCTTAATCCATGTGGGCAACATAATGGGCTCTGGATTTTATTTGTGTGTCTGCTACTATTGGTGCTCTCACTGTTAATGCCCATGCCTGTACAAACGGAGCAGGATCAAGAAGCTCAGTCAGATTTACTCGTTGAGTCTTGAGTCTTGCACAAAAGAGCTCAGAAAATCTTCAGCTTTGGGGTTCTCATGCAACCACATGTGCACACTCCTCTAACAATAATGTGGACAGAGTGTAATGATGTCACCATTGAACCTAGTCCACCATGCTTAGCTCACTTACAGAGAGCAATGGGACATCGAAAATAACAATAATTAGTGCTAAAATAGTATAAAACATGATATAAAATGAGACTATAGACTGTCCCCACACAACGTCAAGGAAGATTAAAAAAACTCCTAAAAACTTTTTGAGGAAGAGTCTGTACTGTGTTTACCACCCATCTAACAAACCAGGCAAGTCATTACAGCAGTGTAGAGCTCTGATCCCCCCAACCCCCCATCTGCCTCCCACTCTGATGTGGTTCTCAGCAAATGACTTAACTCTGGGGCCCCCTACACCAGCCCCTCAGCATGGCCTCTGGGAGCAGAGGGGACTGAACATGCTGGAGATGCTCAGGCTTCAGCCCTCCCACGGAGTAGCAGTGTCAGGGAGGGCTCGGACCCGGTACGCATCTGACCCACATCTGAGCCGGATCATAGCCGGATCGGGGCCAGAGCAGCTCCAGGGTCGGCTGCCATCGGTGTTGGTGACCACAGACACATGGAGGCATCTTTCTTTGGGGCAACAAGGGCTTTATTTAGAGTCAGTAGCCCCACTGCTGCTGCATCTGAAACACAGAGGGAGTGGAAGCCTCCTCGGGGGAAAGTGCAGATCAGAAACACATGCGTGCGCGAGCCGCAGCGCCGAGCCCAAACTACAAATTAGCCCGACCAGCACGGACCAACCCTCCCTGCGTCTGAGGGCAGCCATGTCAAGCAGCTGTTATTTATAGGCCGTTCGCACACATGAAGGGAGTCGGTTAAGGGGTCAGATCCATCACTAGGAACTGGTCACAAGCTGACAGAGTCGGCAGGGAGCCATGCTAGATATCTTATGCCTTCCCTGGTGCAGAGGTCCCACTCTTTCATTTTTGAGGATTGGACACATTGGAACAGCTTGTCCTTACCCCTCATGCTGTGTTCTGGTCAAAAATGAGGATTCATGACATCCTTCACCCTACCTACTTCAATGGATAAAATAAATGATAGTAAGATTTGTTGTGTCTCCAGGCATTAAAATGAATGTCTAAGACTGCAATACTATGTATGAAGATAAATGGTAAAGTTGTCAGATGTCAATTCTGACCAGAACCACAAAAAGTGCAACCATGTTGCGAACACGAAGATGAAATGGCTTTGAAATATATGTATACAGTATATGGTATAAGTTAAAGGAGAAATATGGAAATCTGAATGCATATACTGTATGGCATGGGTGCGGGTGCTTGTCAGATCACTCATCACAGCACAATCAACTGAATATTACAAATAATCTATGGCTTCAGGAGTACTCTTGGCTAAATATATCACCTATATCATCTATCATCTATATCAAGAATATATAGCTTCAGGAGTACTCTTGCCAGGTTCTTCAAGGCCCTGAAAGGCAGCGTGAGAGGCTCTCAAGTCTTCACTTAGTGAGGGTTGCATGAGGACGGTATATCTCACCTGACAGGAGGGTTCGCTGTTCAGAGACTCAGCCTTGTAGTTGTCTGAGAGGCGCGCACGGGGTCGGGCTGGCAGCGTGGCCGTGCTCCCTATGGCCATGTGATTGGCCAGCGGGAAAGACGGAGGGCCGGGAGGGACATTGAGAGGTCCCTCCTCAGTGGGCGTGTCCATGGGGGTGCTGGGCTCCGAGGGCGTGGCCTCGGTCTCCGTGGAGGCGTAGCCATTCTCGTGCTCGAAGTCCCGGCTGTCCCGGCTTCCCCTGCTGTCGCGCGTGAGCGAGGAGCGGGAGATCACGCCGAACTTGCGCGACCGCTTGCCGTTCAGAGTGGGGCTCCCCGCCGACTCTGGCGGGGCGCTGGGCCGGGGCTCGGCAGGGCCGTCCACCACACCCACACCCACACCCACGCTACCGCCACCCCCACCCCCACCCCCGCTGCCACTGATGCTGCAGTTGCATGGAGGGAGAGGGGCCTTCCGTTTGATCCTCCGCAACATGATCAGGTAGATGCAGCCGCCATTCCAGCACTGGTCTGCCAGGTAACTGCAGGAAGACAGAGGAGTATAGATAAAGAGAGAAAGAGAGAGAGGGGAAACACAGATGTAAACCTGTTAGCTGTTGAACAATGACTAGATTAACATTTTGGAAAAACTGGAGAAATTCATTTCCATTTATTTTCATCTTCCAATTATATTTCCACTTGTGTTTATTTTCAATGGATCACACCATTTGAACACGCCTAAAACCCAGTGATACTTTTTCCACCTTTTAGCCACTCCGCTGTACACGGGCACGTTCAGTTGCAATTTCATATGAATCCTGGCAGACAAAATGACTCCCATTCCCCATGTGTGTCTTGGCTTATTCTCTTCCCATTCTGCCATGAGGATGGGGTACTGCTGTGTGTCTAGCTCATGGGAACCAAGGAAAGCACACCCAGCACCTGTCAAAGCTGTTGGTGTAGGAGGTGAGATGGTCATTGTCTGACATAATCCCTCATAACCTGCAGAACAAAACGTCTTTTGGCAAATATGCTGCAGTGTTCTGGAGCTCTCTGAAAACAGGAAGTGTAATAATAATTAGGGAAGCCGGCCGCGCAGTGCCAAACTCCGTCTAGACGAGCAAAGGGAGAGAGAGAGAGAGAGAGAGAGACAGATAGAGAGAGAGAGAGAGAGAGAGGAACCGGAGGAGAGGGGAAATATGCCCTTGAAAATGATATGGCAATGAAAAAAGGTGTTTCCCATGCAGTTTGCCCTGGAATAACCCTGGGGGATGTGCTTACTGTTGCATTCATATTCACTCCTTCTCTCCCCCCCCCCTCTCTCTCTTTCAGTGTCTCTATACTAACTCAGTTTATTGATCCTCTCTGTCCCTGCTAACCTTGTTCACTTGATCGTTGCAGAGATTAACCTAGTTAACAACGTAGACTCTCAGCATGGGACTTTATAACACTCTGCAAGCCTGTCAGTGCCTCAGTCAGACGTTTGAGAAGAAAGGGCAACCACTCTTTATTGTGGGAACATATTAACTTTCTTCAGTGCAATGGCTTTCCAAAGCAACCAAAAAAGGTTAATCATTCATGCTACCTGTTCAGACAGTTAACGTAACAACACCTGAAGGATCGTCCTCCATGGGCTGTGCGCCCTGCGATGGAATACTTTGCCACCCAGATGACATGTCAGCCAGTACACAAACTAAACTCTCCTCCTGTTTTCAGAGCAATTCAAATTTGAAAAACGAACAACACACTCTCAATCGCTTTCAACAACAAGTGATAAACAGAAAGTAGGGCTGCTGAAGGAAGGATGAAAAACAGCACTAGGACTGAAAAACAAGTTTCACCCCCCCAGCTGTCTTTCCTGCACACAGCACACCAGGAAGAGAACTACAAACCTTGAACTCAGTTTAGGACACAAACACGACTGTCCCCATCACTGATGGCCTCTCTGTGTGTCTGCAGGCTGTCAGTGTGACTCATCTCTCTCCCTCTCCCTCCTCAGAGGCTGAGTCCTCTTCCTCCCGCTTGCCAGACACACTTTCAATCAGCACGTGGAGCTCTGACAGTAACTGTGGGCGCTACAGATCCCCCCCCTTACACACACACACACACACACAGACACACACACACACACAAACACACACACACACACACAAACACCTCGACAGCCCCAGCCTGGCCACACGGTGGGGAAACACAAAAACCCTAACTGGGGGGATGCTATTCTCTGGGCGATGCTCACCGCCGTGACGCAATGGCCTGACAAAGGATTCGCTTACACCCAGGAAAAAAGGCCAGGGCGAGACAGACAATGAGGAGGCCAAACTCGATCAAAACAAAAGAGTGACCACAAGAGAGTCGGCAAAACCAAAATAAACAGGGTTGTTGCAGACTTCTGAGAGATTGACTAGAAACTATTTAGGCAAAGACTCCTTTTTGGGGGATGGCTAAACAAGTCCAATGGATTCCAAACACTTTATTTACTGATACAGATTCCTTCATGGAAATTCTTTTTTATGGAATTTTTGAAAATGTTGCCCAAAATGCACACCAGCACGTAGACTGCGACAGTTCACTTTTCAATAACTTGTCTAATATCTTTCGGAGCTAAATCTCTTCACTCATAAAGTGATGCCAGTTGGCCATGCAGAGTGTGTTGGAATCCCCCTCTACCTCTCTGGTCATATATCAACAAAGTGCGTGCTCTCTTTCCCATATTTCAAAACCAAACTGTCCCAGCCTCTGCTATTTATTTGATGGCTGAAAGGACTGCAAGCAGAGGCTTCTCTGTGGCCGTTTAAGTGTCCTTATATACTTTCACTTTCACACAGCTGCAATACACTGCACCATGAAAGCAAACATTTCTGCTCTGTTAGCGACCAGCAGCAGGAGTGTCATGGTTCAATACATCTTGTCTACCTAAGTGATCCCAGCATCCCAGCAAAATGAATAACAGAGAGTCCCAACCTGGAGGCCTCTGACAGTGACCGGCTTTCATCACTTGTGGATGCAGAGACCAACATGACGTACCTGTCACAAACATCGCTTTGAATAGCAGGTGACTTTAGTCAACAGTCTACAAATTGGCAGCGTGCATTTATCAGTCATGGATACTTAGTGAAAATATGTTATGTGCAAGAGACCGCGTGCCAAACCCATGTCCAAATTACACACTGAGGCCCAGAAGAGGGCCTGCTGGTCTGGCTCAGGCCGAGCACGGGAGTCCGCTAATGAGAAAGCACTGGCCTCTGATGGACAGGCTGGCTGTGGCAAATGAGAAGGTGTGAGGATGCAGAAGCCTGTATTTCAGAGCTCAAGATCACAGGGAATATTTCAGAGCATACTCAAAAACAAAGAGTTGTTTTGATACATTCTTTGGAACTTCCTGTACTTATAAGACCTGACTAATGCCAGAACCATTTCGTATCCTATTCTTACCCTTACCCCAACCCAGGATTGTATTCCTGAGGGGGTTACCCCCTCCAGCCCCCAACCCTACACCCCAAGCCTGTCGCATGCCATAGTATAGTGAGAATGATGTTTAGATTATTAGGCAGTGCATCGTTCAGACATTGAGATATGCATGTGAAATCTTTGAGGTGTATCTGTTGTTGTCCCTGGTATTGACATGTCCTAACCCATCGTGAGTATGGAAGGGGGTGGGTCTGGAATGCACTAGGTAATACTAGGTTGTTGGGCATGAGTACTTGCATGTGTCAGTGACAGGTTTAGCCGCTGTGGGAAGTCCCCAACCAATAGAACCTGGAATTTAACATCTTTTCCTATGGATAACTATAATTAATATCAATCAGAATCGATTAACTCCTCAATTGTAATGGATTTTAGTCTAATCATGGTATGATATGGACTAAGTGTGCTTTTGTTTTGTAGTGCTACATCAGTCAGACAGTAGAGACAAATCAAGTCGTGCAAAAGGGACTCGATAAGACCACAGCATTTGTGTCGCTTTCTCTGTAAAACTGTTTAGCTTTCATGTGATTTTGGAGAGGTGGAATATGGCCTCAGCTGCAGTATTTATGATTTTCAGTTTGTTGTTTATTTCTCCCTGTCATATACTGCTGGAAATGACACGTCTCTGACCCATTTATGCCAAGTTCCTTTAGATCCCATTCTTCTCTCCTCCTCCTGCGCTCAAGAAAACATCCACAGCCCAGGGGTTTACTGCCTTTATAGTTTTGTTTTTCAAATGTACTGTAAGACATTTCAAATAACTGCATTGAAACCGGGCAACTTGTGATCTGAAGCTTCACTGACTGTGTGTGTGTGTGTGTGTGTGTGTGTGTGTGTGTGTGTGTGTGTGTGTGTGTGTGTGTGTGTGTGTGTGTGTGTGTGTGTGTGTGTGTGTGTGTGTGTGTGTATGCATGTGCGTGTGTGTGCATGTGTATATGAGTGTGTGTGTGTGTGTGTGTCTGTGTCTGTGTGTGTGTGTGTGTGTGTGTGTGTGTGTGTGTGTGCATGTACACTTCAAAAAGTGCACATTTAGAACTCAACTGTCTGTCAAAAACGTTCTAAATGTGAGATGAAGGACACACAAAGACAGACAGCCATTTTATAGCTGCAGGTCCAGTTACTGCAAAACAAATCCTCTTAAAGAAAAAGGACGCTTAAACTTATGGCCGGCCTACAAAGAGATGAATTTAGAGGAATTCCTGCCGGACATCTTATGCATAGCAAACTCTCTTATAATAACATGAACCAATATTTGAAACTTGTAGCGGGATGGCTTGAGCAGGGCTGGAGTGCTGCTTAAATTGCATACACAAAGAATACATTGAATGGTGCCACGTGTGCCAGTGCTTCTCACAGAAAACAGCAGTTCAGCTTAGTCAGCTTATTCTTTTTCCAGTGGATCTATTTTGGACCGTTTAATTAACAACAACACTCTAGGTTTATCAGGACCATGTAGGAAAAGGCTGGTTACCTTGTTTGGTTTTCAAAATGGGTGGGTCTACATTTGACCACTATCAAGGGATCCATCTGCTTTTGTCATGTCTAGTTCAGGAAAAGAAAATTAATATTGATATGCAAGCTGGAGCTCTGGTCTGGCACAGTTCCATAAACACCTTATCTCTTTCCGGAACATTCCACTGTCCATCTACAGTATATCTTCTGAATGTTTACCATAGTAGTGGATTTCAATGAAGACTAGACTCCCCGTGGAAGAGAGAAATTACACAGGAATCCTGTCGGCTGCATGTTCCTCACATCTTGCGTCCCAGGCACTGCGTGGTGTGTCTACTGGGCCCTTTATGTACCCTTAAAAGAGACACTTTGAATCCATCAGGAGGAGCATTTGCTAAAGTTACAAAGACTCCAAAGTTTCCGGGCGAGACTTCTAGAGGTCTGTGTGAGTTCAAATGTGCTGGCCTTCTCAGACTGCTTGTTAAATTTGCACTTCTTATTAATGTTGACAAACCGACCTTCAGAGACATAAACTGCTATTGATATAACATTGCAGGCCCAGTTGAGTCTCAGGTTATTTCAGGTTTTACGACTTCACAGACTTGCACACTCACACCAACTCAAACAGTTACAAATACCTACAAATAAGCAAACAAAACAAAATTCAACCAAAAAATAAAACAGCTCTGAAGCACGCGCAGACTGGGGGCCCTTATCCAGAGACCACCAGGGCAGAGTCTCCTATCATGCCAAGGTAGACACATGTTCGCCATTACCTCCGCAAGTGAGAGAGGTCACCTGTGTAAGGGGCGATGGTGGGAGACCTGCTAGCCCTCAAGAAGCTCTCTCAGCATCCGATAAAGCCCAAACACAGGAAGAAAAAAACAAACAACCGTGATCTCAGGGCTGGCAGCCCGACCAGGAATTCTAACGCAGTAAAAACTAATGGGCGCCTGTAAAAGCCCAAACACCCTGCTGAGGCTACACCCCCCCCCCCCCCCCCCCCCTAACCCAACATACTCCAGCTCTCATCTCTGAGACGCACACGACTTACATCCAGAGCTGGATCTAGGGTGGGCGGTCGAAGGGTTTGGGGATGAGGGACAATCCACAGTTGTTTGGCCTTTTTCGTGCCACATGGAAATGAGAGCTTAAAAGCCTAAGTGTGCCTCCCACACACACATACACACACACACACACACACACACACACACACACACACACACACACACACACACACACACACTCACACACATACACACACACACAAGCGTAAGTGTGCTCATAATCTGCCCACATGCTTGACAGTTCTGCCTGAAAGCCAAACACGATGTGCTGAAGCTGAGGAATGTCATAGAGAACACACAGAAAGCCCTTTTGCAAATGGACCCATATGGAGACGCACACATGCACACACACACACAGACTCACACACACAGACTCTCACACACACATACACACAAGTGTCGGTATTGCTCATGCATGGCCTGAGGAATTCTTCGGCTATCCGCGACAGATGATCTCGTGTTTGCTTTCCCTGTGCGCTCGGACTTGGCGGCGGCTTCTGAGAATCACAGACGCTCGTCAGGGTTGACGCCCGCTCCTCCATCAATCGCTCTCCTCCACTTCCTGCCTCTCCGCTCCCATGGCCGCCGGCCATCTGGATGTAAACAACTGCACATGTGTACCGCGTATGTGTACTTGGGGATGCTGTGTGTGTGTGTGTGTGTGTGTGTGTGTGTGTGTGCGTGTGCGTGTGCGTGTGCGTGCGTGTGTGTGTCAGGGGATGCCCAATGCATCACATTGATATTCATAAGGAGATGAGCACGTGTGAATCAAGAGTGATGGCTGTTTGTGAGGCAGGTCAGGCCAGAGAGAAAGAGCCCAAGCCAACTGGTCTTTTCTTTCTGAATCTGAGCACAAACTATTGAAATCCCTGCTCACACTCAGCACTCCCAGCCCTTTCACTCGACTTATCCGTGATCCCCTGCATCCCAAACAGCAGAGAAGCTGAGCATTAGACAAGGAGAGAGAGAGAGAGAGAGCGAGAGAGAGAGAGAGAAAGAGAGAGAGAGAGAGAGAGAGAGAGGGCACAGCTAGGTGCCACACCTGCCACACCTTCTCCAATTCTCCTACCCCAATGCTGAACATTATATGAGAGGCCACACCTAGGTGCCTGTGGATCTCCTCCACCTCAAGGAAGACATCCCCCCAGGGCCTCTGCCCAGGGACAGGCAGCTGTCTTGGCTGGTGGGCCAGGCCTGGGATGGAGATCAGGGTAGTGTACATTCTACCTTCCTGGCTCAGGAGTCGGTACGGGAAGAGATCCCTCAAAGCACCTCTGGACCCCAGCCATCCTGTGCTATACGAAGATTTGCATGGATATCACTGATGCTTGATTTACCAGTGGAGGAATAGCAAAGTCATGTGGAACAGAAAAAAACTTTTCAACAGACACTTGCTGACTGAACACATGTGAAGTCTGTGGGAATGCACAGGGCAGTAATGCACATCTAGTATGTATTATACATGGGCATATCATCCATACCATAAGAAACCCCTTAAGTTAGATTCTGATCCATATATCAGCTTCATATGCTTTTCTACAAGTCTGAAATCAGGAGATGCAGTTTAGGGGTGGGAAAAAAATAGATTCTTCGATTTCTCTCGATTCTCTCTAGAACGATTCTGTCTCAATTCAGAAAAGTTCATAATCGATAATTTTTTTTTTACACATCCATTTTGTGTTGAAATGCAAGCTGCATCGATTATTGCATTGTTCATTGAAAGTCATAATTGTGACAAGGAAAAGCTTTTTCTCTAATAAAAAAATAGAGAAGGTAATTCATCTGATGATTTTCTTTAATTATCAAACACAAAGTAGGAAGTGATTTGAGAAAATCGACATGCATCGATAATCGTTTTAGCGGTTTATAATTGATAATCGATAATCGGTTTAGAATCGATAAGAATCGAATAATAATCGAATAATCGAATAATCGAATAATAATCTAATTCGGTTTAGAATCGAATAGTTGACCACTGAATCGGAATCGAATCGTTAGGTGCCAAGAGATTCCCACCCCTAATGCAGTTTGCATAGCTTATTAACCGCCATGGTGAGCTAGCATGTGCTGCATGTATAACACCCTTTAAACAATGACTCACATTGATTAAGCAGCCCTAGAAAAACAGGATTCAAACGAATTAAGTGCCTACAATTTATAGCATGGAATAAACAATATTTCGAAATGCTAATCTCTAGTAATGATCAGTTTAACAAACTCAGCTAAATCATTTCACAAAGAGAGGTCAGATCCTTCAGGTAACAGCTGTCTGCACTTTGTTTCATCTCGTGATGTTAAGAGAAACTGTTCCCGTATTCTATCTCTGTGGGCAGTTATGGAGTCTTTGCACCGGCTGAGGTCTGAAAATGGGAGAATTGAAAGAAGGAAAAAGCGATCACACCGATCTTGAAAATCTTTCAAAGCCCACACTTTGGAAGATTACAGGGTAGAGGAATTGGCTAAAAGTGGCACCTTTATCTGATCCATGACTGAGAACCGTACACCAACAAAACACTTGTGAAAAGCACCTCCAGCGAAGACCCAGTGCGGAGCCTGGGGGGCCTCCCCTCACCTCCCCTCGCCTCTGGCTTGCTTGTGGATTGTAGATTTAGCGGTCAGGGCCAGCTGTCAGCGCCCAAATCAGCGGCATCTACATATAGGGGTATGTGCCACATTACCTCCCACAGCCACCATCAAAGGGCCGACCCCAAAGGGAACGATAACCACTGACCCTCTGACCTTAATTATCTTGATTGAGACCCAGGAGGAGAGGAAGAAAAAAAATTCAGCAAATGAACCTTTTGTTTTCCTCTGGGGCAATCCCCTTCTCTCAAAGTCTCAGAATTACAAAGGTTTTTTTGGGGGGCTGTTGGTGGTGAAAAGGTTTATTGTTGTACTTGGTACAAATCTAAAAAGCACCATTGGCAGAGAAACTACTTGCACGTCGCGACCCTTGAGTCTGGCTGGCAGAGGCAGCCGTTCGGAGCCGTTCGGTGCCTACGCAAGACAAGAAAACACAATGAAGTAGTGCATGTTTGTGTGTGTGTGTGTGTGTGGTGGGTGGAAATAAATACCCTTGTGAAACACTGTAGTCTGAAAAGAGGCAGGGAGGCAGCCGGAGAGGAAGAAGCCAGGGGAAAAAACATGGTTATGAGGAGTTATATCTTAACCACGGAAATGTCTTATTTATGCCACAAAGTGGACTGTCTGGAATGGTAATGAATGGCAATAATCACTGGAGGTCAAGAGTTAACTGTCTGGGAGAAGACCTTGCTCAACTCTTCATGAAGAGGGGGGATTTAGCATGTGGCGTGGTTAAACTCTTTACACATACCTCAGAACCTCTCTAGGTCCACTGGGCCCGTTTTGTACTGTCTATAACATGTTCTTAGGCACCGATACTGAAGCAAGTTCAGTTTAAAAGTACTGCGTACTTCTCATATCAGCTTTTATTGTTACATGATATTCTAAAGGTTAAAGGTCAAACACGAAATAATCTGCACTTACACGAGAACGGCGTGTTATTATCTATTTCTTAAAGTGCAATAAGGACACTTAGTAAAAAAAGTGGGACTGTTTGAGCAAAGCTGTCCAAATTCAAGAGGCCCATTCCAGCACACCTGGCTGAGGAAGCAGAGAGCGGCACCATAGTTCCTCTGTGTCTCCTGGCTGAGTCTAGGCTGCCACGCCACGCCGCGCCGCTCCGCTCCATCCTGGGGGCCAGACGGGAGCTCGGGGAGGAAAAACATTCCAGAGAGCGGTGGGGAATGAGGCTAGAGGAACTACCTCTCTCAGCACTCTGCACTTAAAACAAGCACTTGCAAAAGAAAAGAAAAATGAACAGGGGGAAACGGTGCCCACCCACCCACCACAACCCCCCAACAAATAACTGAATCCATCTGAAAGTGCTTGGACAGCCCCCCAGTCAGGCAGCCCCCCTCCCCCCCACACACACACACCCCTGTTTCCCAACAGACCCCAGGACACAGCTGACTTCCTGGGCTCTCTGGACTCAGTATCCTTCCTTATTAAAGCATTTCTTCCTAAATTCCACCAGCCATTGTTGTCCACCACCTGCCTCTTTACACATGCACTTTAGAGAAACAACTGGCCTGCCTGTGTAAAACTGCTGATTACAAAGCCAGGGGCATCCCAGACACCTGGATCTATCTTATTGGTGGCTATGAGACTTTAAGGCTAGCTCACTTACATACGTCAAAAATATATGATTCACAGCAGCATTGGGTATTGCATGTGCATAGCGTGAATGGTGATCTAAGTATGCACTCATCTGACCAGGCAACACAGGTGTGGCAGAAAGTTCCAAGCCTGCATATATGGTGGATATGACTCCTGAGTATACATAAGCTAATATATCTTCGTGCAATGACAATTACACTCTGACAAAGCCTGACAGAAAGCATTAGAAGGGAAAGTCTTACATTTCTGTCAAGTTGCATGTTCAGCACAACCCCACAGCGTAAATCATTGAGTGTCCGCTGTTATAAGCTATTAGAAGATCTATGTATTTACCCTGAAAGTAATTCAATTACAGACCAAAGGCCTTGACCTCACTATTATTTATAATGACAAAAACTAAAAATCCATATTTCAGGCGATAGGTCATACTCGATACCAAGATATTTGACTGTGTCAACAACAGACATATCTCAAAGGTTTGGCAGCCACAGCAGTGGGGAACCACAGTGGACCCAGGCCAAAGTAACAGCCAGGGGGCTGTGCTTGCCTCTGCTGTCTGCACGGCCCTTAAGCCCCCTGGGACAGATGGCTCCCCACCTCTTAGCCATTTAGCCTGCTAAAACAAACAGGCCTCAGAGCACTGCAGCACAGGTTGTTATGGTGCCCTAAAAATGACCTGGGGTTTGTTGTGTCACAATGGACGCATTGTCCATTGTTTTGTTGTTGCTAGGTTTCACACTTTCTTTTGGGACATGCACTCTCGAGTTGCTTTAAGTTTGTTGTTTTTTTTATTTGCAGCTTGCTTCTCTCAACACCTTCCTCTAAACACTCGCTTGCTGTCATCCACATCCTCATCCTCTCACAAACATGCTGATGTATGGATTCATAAAAGCTGGAATGCTTCGAGGGAATAAGCAATGCCCAGCACTGTTACACACACTCACACACACAGAGTATCACCCTAACCCGCTTTGTGCTGTACAGCAGACAGCCAGTGTGACTCAGAGATAAGTAGATTTATATTCTCAGTTTACACACTGCATGCGCTCCCACACAAATAGCATCCTGCTTTCTTTATGCTCTCCACAAACTGACAGCCTCCATTCCTCTACCGCTTTGTCTCTCTTTCTCTTCCTCCTCTTCTCTCTCCCTGCAACTCCACTCTCTCATGATGGGAACTCAACACCCCATTAGCAATCAAGCAGGCCAAACTGCCACTGAACACTGAAGCAATGAAATCAACCTGCCTCTGACCTGACGAAGAGACGGCAGGATTCCGTGTGCCGTGAATGATAACCGGGTGCAATCTCCAGTGGGGCGTCATGATTGAGAGACAGGGGGGACGACGTGGGGGACATTTACATGGTGTTGAACTGGATGTTTGAGAACAAAGTTAATTTGCATAATATACTGCACACAAGTGGAGTAGCACACAAAGGCCTTTCAGACTGCATAACTGCAGGATAATTAGGACACGCATCCCTGTGAGAGGCTTGCCCATCTACAATGAAGAGTTGTGAGAAAACAGTAACGCCGCCTTGGCGCTACTGCATGCGCTACACACAGCACATTGTACACATGAGATACTTTTAACCGACCATTATGTACTTGGCCTCGTTTCTGACTGAATGCACTCTTTAGTTTAGATTGATAAGTCTAACAAAGCACATATTTTGAAGTCTACCCTCCATTGTAAACCATGAATGGAGTCTCTTAGCTTTTTCTTAGCGGAGCGCTCCATCTTACAATGTTGTCTATCTAGTTAACTATATGGGAAGAGCGCCCACACTCACTGAGGTCACAGGGCAGCTTTGACAAACCTGTTGAGTTATTGGTTATTATGCACGGCATGTGTTTTTTTCATAGCATATCTGTTAAGACAGATTAGCACAGTCATAGATCTCCAGCTATGGTGATTTCTATTTACATAGTATTGGAGATGGCTTTCAGCTGTTAGAATTCAGGGGATACTTTTTTCCAGGGACGTTCTTAGCATGGTGATCTAGTTAGCTTACAATTTACAGCATCAGTTCAGAAGAAAATAGTTCATCGTGACAGATTTGTCTTACACTTTTGGAGCATCTCCATCCTTTCCATTTCCACTAGTGTCTAATTTTAGAATGCATACTATTCACAGAGAACACCTCCCTCACAGTACCTCCCTCACAGTATGTGTGTAAGCAGGTAATGGAGGATTAACCTACATTAATCAGCAAGAGGCAAACAGCCAAAGCAACACCATGGATACCTGGTCGAGAAATCAGAGTGGGAGAGAATTGTCACTCGTCATCGCCAGTTCATTCACAAGACGTGTTGTAACAAGTACACACTTAGATAAGAATGGACAAGAAATACAATTTAAAAAAGATTACAAAGGTTGGTAAAATCAGTGATCAGTGAGCCCTAAAGCAAGTAAAGAACAGTTTCTTCACACCTTTGACATTTTACTGTATATGCAAACTAGTATATGGTGCTAGGCAAGAATTAGAGTTGAAAAATAAAAATAAGAAGCAAGGAAATCATACAATACAAACACTATCCCGAATCTTTCCTGTAAATGAACACTCTCATACTGCTCACATTTCAGCCCATGTCTGAGGCATCTGCTGAAGATCAACTCAGAAGTAATCATCATATAGTGATACAAGAGCAACGAATTACTTCACTCCTCACTTCAACGCTCAAATTCCAGCATGTTACAACTTGATTTTTATCTCTCATTACAGGCGTTTAGTGGTCTCTACTGTGGAACATATATAATCATAGTGTCCTACATTTGGCAGCCGTTTTACAGACCTGTCAAAGTCATTGCGCCTGCGATTTTAAACCCACGATCAGACGATGACATCTGCCCGATGAATTCATGATTTATAGAATCTACAGTTGCTGGATAAACGGAAGCACAAAATGTTAAGTACCTGAAGTTTTCACTTGCGTCTCATCGTCTCGGTTCCCCAACGTTCCGATTTCTATGACAGCATGTTGGCACAAGGGATTAATCTAAACTCTCTACGATTCCCAATCCCATGAGGTCGGTAATTGGTTTAAGTTCTTGGTTGCGAGTTGTAAAAGAATGCACCAACTTGCTGTATCATGGAAGGTACTGTCCAAAAATCCGCGCAAATCTTTCAGAGTGCTCCATAGCGCTCCCTGCGCGGCGTCCTACTTTATGTGCATTTTTAAACGCGCGTCGGGAACGAAGCTCCGTTTGGCACTGATGACTTCCCAGGTACGGGCGCGCAATGGTCAGCTGATGTATCTTTACTTCGTGTATTTCTGAGAGTTTAGTTGTCTCTGCGTCTTGTCTAATTAATCTGAAAATAGTGGTTTTCTTGACACCCCGGTGTTTTTCATTTGGCGTTGTGAGCGGTTGCAACACGCCTCTTGAGTTAGTGTGGGGAGGCTACATGTGACTGGCATAAACTGGAAACTCATTCCTCCTCTCCTTCCCTCTCCCACCCACTTCAACTTCTAACCACACATTCGTCTCAGATCTCAGATGCCATTCCCTTTATGTGGCATTTATTTGTTTGCTTGTTTGTGTTATTAAAAAATATCGTGGCCACAATTTTGTCCATGTTTGTTTATCATGTTTAATAATCCTCAAATGTGAACCTATAGAGGTCAGTAAACAACTGTGACATTGTGTCAAATTCCTGATATTACACACATTTTTAGCATTCATTTGTATTTATATCATTCATTTATTATTCATTTTTATTCAAATCACTGGATTTTGTATACATTATACATTACTACATCTTATCCACGTGTATGAACAACTGTACTTATAGAAAAATAAATAAATACAAAGGATTACACTGTTGTCTACTGTCCATTTGCAGAAGTAATTTGGCCTCTTATGCTCTCTCTTTCCATTGAAAAAAGCTTTCCATTCATTCTCAATGGGAGGGCTCAATCCCCCAGCATTCCGGGGAGCCAAACCACTGGATTACACCAGAATCAGATAATGCTTCTCAGGAGGATTCCGCCTCAGACTAGATACGTTGCGCAGTGCCTCTTGGCCCTACGTGCAGCGAACAGTTTGTTCTGCAAACACCGCCCCTGGTCTCGCCATCAGCCCGTGTGGAGAGGAGAAAGTGTTTTGTCAACTGAGCTCCACAATGTTGAGCTCTGCCACTTCAGTCATAAAGATTGGAAGAGACTTTGAGGTTGACACACACAGTGCACACACACACACACACACACACACACACACACACACACACACACACACACACACACACACACACACACACACACACACACACACACACACACAAACACACACACACACACACACACACATACACAGAGATTTTGCAATCGCATTACCCCTACACATTTTCCATAGGATGTCTTATTAGCTGATTTTCTAAAATATATATGTTGTCAAACTGCTGTCACACTGTCATATTTAACTTAGATGTGCTTTCAGTTATATTGGACAGATTGAATGCTATGCAGCAGTATTTTTAGGCTGAAGAGTATTCACCTGGGACCAGGCTACTTCAGTGCTACTCACAGACATGTGCAGACGTCTCTTTTAGAAACCTCCAGTGACTCTCTAAGGTCCATGCTTGCTGACCTGAAATCTGTCACAGCCTATGAGCAAATTGCCACAGTGAGGGCGCTGCTAGGTGCCTTCTGAACACTACATACGGCATGCATGAGTCACCTGGAGAAGTTGTCGCCACAGAGAGAAGGGGGGGGGGGGGGGGGGGGGGGGGGGGGTGAGAGAAGGAGGGAGTGAGGGGAAGAGAGCGAGAGAGTGAGAAGCGGAGAGAGAGAGGGAGAGGGGAGAGGGGAGAGGCAAGGAGATGGAATAAGAGAAAGAGAGAGAGAGAGAGAGAGAGAGAAAGAGAGAGAGATAGACTGAAAGGATTACCCTGCTGGGAGTGAGAAGGTCCCTTCAGGTGAAACATGGATGAAGTGCAGTGGATGAAGATCAGGGAGCTCAGCTTCCTCTCTCTCTCTCATGTCTTTCTTTCTCTCTCTCTCTCTCTCTCTGGGATCTCTTCTCTGGGCCCATCACCCTTTACCCATGACCCCCGCAGTGGGCCGCTGGATCTGTCTGTTCCGAGGAGAGGAGACATCCAGCCCTAAGTGGCCCGTCTGGAACTGGCATTCCTGGCATTCCGACGGGCCGATTGGGGATAGAGACACTGGCATCATTCACAGCGCTAATAAGCCCTGTGTGAGGCACGAGAGGATGTGTTTCCTTTATGGCTCATCTGCACACACACACACACACACACACACACCCACACACACCCACACACACACACACATACACACACACACACACACACACACACACACACTCACACACACACAAAGAACCTCTTTATCTTCCCCCCTTCTTTCATACCACAGAACTCTCACTTTCCTTGGAAGCGCTTCTTGTGTTACAGCTGATGTGAAGTCAGTGAAAGAGCTTTCTTGTTTGTCGAAAGAAAGCAACGTACCATAGCATCTCCTGTCTCGCTCGTGATGGCATTTGCGGACATTACCTGAATGGCAAGTTGTCACCTGTCTTGAAATCGTTTTGACTTGTTTGTGTTGAGTTGTTTTGGAGGATGGAATTGAATGCCAAAATGGTGGTACTGAATGTGGGTGCTAAGAAAGTAGTGACAG
Organism: Clupea harengus; assembly: GCF_900700415.2. NCBI lineage: Eukaryota > Metazoa > Chordata > Actinopteri > Clupeiformes > Clupeidae > Clupea > Clupea harengus. The sequence goes on along the minus strand of NC_045158.1, from coordinate 16,333,958 downwards.
AAGGAGAGTCCTGCAGAAGGAGACCCACTTTCAGACACACAACCACATAATTTATATTCTGTTTGCCATTACGTTATTTGTCTCTCAATATTACATTTCTGATTCAAATAAATATGTTGGTATTTGATATTCAATAACTGAAAAGAGCTACACTGCCTCTCTACCTTCACTGAGTTGGTCCAGTACACTCAAACAGCCAGTGGTGAGTAGTGTCACTCACAAGTGTAAGGCCCTGTCTGAACCATGCAGGCAGGGGAACATTTACGAGGAAAATCCTTGCTATTGGTGACATCTAGTGGACAATGTAAAGTAAAAAACAGTTGAATGTGTTCTTATTGCCCACAACACTACACTATACTACACTACACTACACTACAGTTTGGGTGAATCTGACATACTGTATTTAATTCTTTATAAAAAAAATATATGTTTCAACTATGGGCATATCAATACAACCTGTCATTTGCCATTGTGGACTCAGAGACAATAATATAATCATCGATGACCAAGATCTGTTGACTAGCAGAATTAGACTAGTTCTCCACCCTGTCCCCTCCAATGAACATGCATCCACGCCTACAGGACCACAGGATCAGTGAGCATCAGCACCCACCCCGTGCCGCACAGAGCGGCCCTTGTGCCTTTGGGCCTGGGAGCCACTTCAATAGAAAGAGTGTGACTCGTTAATATATTCACTTACAGTTCTCATTCGATTTCACAGATTCCTTAGATTCCTGGGCAGAATTAGACCTTAGTGTGAAGACCGGAGCAGACGTGGTGGAGGTGGCCTGACTTTACCCCCAAGCGGATTGGCTAATGGGACGCTTATGCTTTTCTACCCCAATTACCCCCACAGCTGGACCTTGGCTCTCTCTGGCTCTCACTTTTTTTCAATCAAGAAGGAAGAAAAAGACATGGCACAAACATGATGTTACCAGAAGGAGCTGAAAGAGGAATTTAATCTGGCCCCCTCGAACGCGAGATTGGGAGATGCTTCAGAATCCAGACAGTAATACCTGTCAATCCGGATAAATGTGCAAGTTTAATCTAGTGCCCATCTGTGGGTGTTTGGGAGCACAAGAGATTTAGGGAAGGGGGGGGGATCCTGGGGGTTCACTGGGAGTGGCCAACAGACCAATCACACACACAAACAGACCAACAGACCAATCACCCACACAAACAGACCAACAGACCAATCACAGACCAATCACACACACAAACAGGGATTAATTTGCTATGCGCACATCCATTCTTACTGAATCTTATTCAAAAACCTCAAAGTCTCAGTGTTGGATTTCGAATGAGATACTCAGAAATGCTCTACTGTTAACAGGAGCCTGAACCCCCAAAGAGAAATCCCAGGCAAGGGGAGAGACAGAGACGAGGAAGCTGAAACTTGATAAATGGAAGTACACGGGAAAGAGACAGGATGTCCGGAAAGAAAACACAGGCTTTCCAAGAGGGTATTCACGCTGGATAAAGATTTGTACTGTCACTGTTTGTTTCCAGCGCGATAAAAGAAAAGAAACATCCTGAGTCTTTAAGAGGCCCCACAAGGGTTCCAAAACACAACGATACACAACAGATTGAAAGATGCTTAGAAGCCCCAACGCTGATTAAAGCAGCCAGTTTAAGTCCCTTCTGACAAGCTGGGGACAGCAGTTTATAGAGGACAGACTGGAGGAAGTAAACCCAAAGATTTGCCCCCCGATCACATCCCTCAAACTAGCAGGAATGAGGCAGCCTCTCTCTCCTCCCCCTCTTTCGTCTTCCACTCAAATAATCCTTCAATCGATGCGCTCCCCACAGTCGCCAGCGCAAGCCCACCACAGGAGTTTTGGATGGGGGCATATTCACTGCAGTGGAGGATTTGAAAATCCTGAATGCACTTGATGGAAAAGAAATTACGAGACATTAATCTCTCCCCTTCTTTCTTTCACATGGGACTGAGCGACCAGGCAGTGGGAACGGCCTCCTCGTGCCAGCAACACCAGAGGAGTTTCTGATTCGCTCGGGCTGGACCCCAAGATTACATTTGAAAGACTGAGATCTGAGAGTCTGGGGCTAGAGGAAAGAAGAAGAAAAAAAAAAGATGGCAGAACGAACCTCTTGCTTTCCAACACAGCCAGCTTGCAAAAAACCACCACGAACTGGACCCGACTCTGTCGACTTCGAGGGGAGAGGGATCGTGGTTCAAAGACAGCAGCGAATACAAGTGCTAACACACAGAGGCACTTTGATCTTCTGCATGTACAGCACAGAGGGCCAGGCTGGATGCCAGTGGTTTGGGAGGATGAAGGCTGCTCTGCTCAAAGACACACAGCCAACGCAGGACTAGTTCGGCCCGCGTTTTTTTGCGAAGAGAAAGAACCGCACTGTTTTGTGATTAATCATTAAATGTCCTATAAATCACTTTTCACAGATGCACTTGCGAGGTTCTCGGAAAGTCTTAAAGTTTTTTTTCCTCATGATTCTTGAGCTTTTTTTTCAAACTCTTCAAGCCCTAGGTTGCCTTGCTTGAATGGATACGGAGTTCATTCGTTAGCTCAAGTTTCGCTCTCCTCCTTTTGATGTTATTTTTTTCTTCAAGATTCCATCGCAATATTCTCATGAAAACCAGCCTAAGGCTTTGGGTTTTTAATTCACAGATGCAGATATACCTAGTTTCTCTCTATGTCTGTATCTGTGTGTGTGCGCGTTCTTAAGTGGGGTGCATGTAGTGTGAATGTGTGTTTGTGTGTGTGGTGTGTGTTTGTCTATGTTTGTGCATGTGTGTGTGTGTGTGTGTGTGTGTGTGTGTGGTGTGTACGTTGTGTGTGTGTGTGTGTGTGTGTGTGTGTGTGTGTGTGGTGTGTACGTTGTGTGTGTGTGTTTCTCAGCTGCGTTTAGCGTCGGTGCCCTGGTGAGGCTGTGGAAAGCAGGCCCTCATTCTCGATGTGGAGATGCACTTTGCCGTCTTGGAGGAAAGCCACTGAGCTTTTTTCCATGCGGCTGTACGGCCAGATGCCGGGGCCAGGCCATAAAGAAAAATACTGAGGGAACCAAAATTACAAGACGACGCATTAAAAACTTGCAGGGGGGAAGAGGACTAGAAGGGGGGAGGGGGGGGGGGAGGTAGGAGGAGATCTTTTGTGGCCAGTGTTTTCAGACCAGTGGCTTGTATTTATTTGCTGAAGACCATTTACACTTGGCGATAAATAAAGTCCCCATCGTGCCTCGCTTTTCATTCACAGGCAGGAGCTCCACCGCGTATTTGAACGGTGTCCAGCCCCTCCGGCCACTGCCAGCACGGATACCCCACCCCACCCCTCTCCACCACACCCCACCCTTTCCCTCCTCTGGCAAGCCCTCGGTGGGAACGCCAGCTCCCCGCGCTCCCTTGGCCAACGCCAGAAGAATGAGAGGAGAGGCCCGTTTGCGCCTGGTTCACATTGTTTGGGCCGGTCTTCATCCTCACAATCTGGCATACGTAGCCACTTCATTGGAAGAGCGCCCACACTCACTGAGGTCACAGGGCAGCTTTGACAATCCTGTTGAGTTATTGGTTATTATGCACGGCATGTGTTTGTTCATAATACATCTGTTAGGACAGATTAGCACAGTCACAGATCTCCAGCTATGGTGATTTCTATTTACATGGTGTTAGAGATGGCTTTCAGCTGTTAGAATTCAGAGGATCATTTTTTTCCAGGGACGGAAAAAGCATGGTGCTCTGTTCTGAGATACTCAGAGAGCAGCTGACTTTGGCCAGGATGTGACCCTTGTCTGGCCTGGGTCTGACCCTCGTCTGGCACAGATCCGTCAAACCCAAGCCCCGATTAGGGCCACAGTCAACCCTCAGTCTGCTTGTGTTTGGGTGCTCTGGCTAAGAGGCCCAGTGGAGGTCTCCTCTGCAGACTAAGCACCAAGACCACCTAAGCCTCCATGCTTAGGGTTTCAGCTTAAACCAGATTGGGAAGGAACCGGTGAAAACTGTGACCTCCGTGACGGCTCTGCTCCTGCCACTGCCATTTGTGTGCTGAGTCTGCAGACAGAGATGGCTCTGAGAGAGCGACTAGCTTAAACCTAGACACAGAATGAACCCTCGTCTCTCCTAATGGCTCTCTGACAAAGATGAAAACAGGAGTTGGCGTTAACGCTGTCTTAAATGTGTACACAAACACATGTATCAAAACCCAAGTTATTTCCACAAAAAGAAAATACTTTTTTTCCGGAAGTCATGGAGTGTTTCATGTACAGGACAAGGTGGAGGGGATGGGAGGTACGCAAAGTTGTTCTGGGCAACAAGGACAGTAATCACTGTTCCCACATGGCTTGTACTTCATGTTTGTCTTCAGTATGCACGCCATCACCCTATTTGTCCTGACGGCTGACAACTGATGTTTTGCCTTCTTCAGCAGTTCTCAAAATACATTCACAATCCGACCCCTCTGTTATGTCTCTCCGAGATAGATGGGGTGGCCAAAGTCTGAGAAAATGATATGTGTGTGCACAGCTCTCAGTGTGTGTGAGTGTATGTGTGTGTGTGTGTGTGAGGGTAACAGAAGCTCTGGGTGAAAACCACCAACCCCTCCCAGGAACCTCCTCCCTTCCTCGTCAAAGCAATGCATTCTGTGCTGAGGAAGAGAGCTGATGTTCCCTGACAGGCGAAGATTTCGTGCCCCCGCGGTCCAAACATCCCAGTGTTGGTCGAGGCAATACGCCGATGAACAATCGTGTGAGAGAAACACAACACAAACAATCTGGCAGCCACGTTTCCCCCAGTACATTCACAGGCCACAAGAGCTGTGTGTATGTGCGTGTGTGTCTGCATACGAGTGTGTGTGTATCTGCATACGAGTGTGTGTGTTTGTGTGTGTGTTTGAGTGTGTGTTTGTGTGTGTGTGTTAGAGAAACTCTGTGGTTGGGAGTGTATTTTTGGGCCCATGAAGTCCGCATGTGGCTGCTTGTCTTTGGACCATAGAGACTCGGCGGGGGTGGTGAGGTGGGAGGGGAGGGACCCATGTGGTCATGAAGCAGGCTATTAGACTGACCATAAATACCCATGGTGCATTCTGTCAGCAGCAGTCAATGAGGGCACATGGGTGTGAGCAGTCTATCTGGCTTACAAAGGATCTCTCATTTGTCTGATTCGATCTGCTTGAGAGAGAGACGCCCACCACATCATAACGCTCCTTCACTCTCGTGGCTGCCCAAAACAGTGACACAATAGAAGATGGCAAAAGAGGAAATAGGCAAGACAGACACGCACATTACACACATAGAGCACATTACGCACGTTTCCCCAATTGTACAGACAGTGGAGATTCCAGCAGCTCAACAAACATCATGAGCGACCCCATTCCACCAAAAGGAAGTGCTGATTTTTTGCATGTGACTGTCTCAGTACACTGCGCTGTCTGGAACAGGCTGGATCAGACACGCTGTTTGAGTTTGGATCAGTCTTCCCAGCAATGGGGCAGAGAACGTGGAGGTCATCAGCCTCCCCCTCCCCCTCCCCCCACCCCCCATCTCCAGACAGAGGGCAAAGCTTGAGGATAGCTGTCTGTAGGTCTCACGTGAGCTATTCTGTTTCTCTCTCTCTTGCTCTCTCGCTCTCTCTCTCTCTGTGGGCCATAAGGCACATCAGGGGCAAGTCCAGCCCTGGCGCCCGTCCAACCCCCACTGAGCCTTAGTCTGCTCGGGGGGGCTGTGAGACAGACCCTGGGGGCACAGCAGGCAGTGTGTGCCATGCATCAGGGCATTGGGTACCCCCTAAAGAGGCTGTCTGTCTGCCAGTATGTGGCACTGGTGATGGCACTCATGGGGGGGGGGGGGGCATCAGGGGCAATCAAGGGTCACTGGTATGTAAAGCACACTGGCCACTGCTGCTGCAGAGGAATACATGTATAGAGAGAGGTGCTGTTCCCCCAGGGCCCAGCTGTGTCAGGGTCCCAGAGCCAGCCTTCCTCCCCAGAGCAGGTGGTGCTGCGCTGGGGGGACTCAGGAGAGGGGGAGATGGGCAGAGCACCAGAGCCTGGGGATGTCTGAGTCTCTGGGCTCAAACAGAACATGTGGCTGTCTCCTATGCACCCCCCACCCCCCACCCCACCCCTCACGTCACGTCTGACAGCATGTTAAGTGCAGGGGGGGAAGGGAGGCATGTTAATGATATCCCTTTCCGTCCATTTCTCATACTCCAACACATAAAACTCTTTAATGCTTTACAATTACACACCACGGGTCTCAGCTGGAACAACAACTGCTATTGAAATGAGGTCAGTGATAATCTAGACGGGGTCAAGGGTGAAATCATTTACAGTTCACATCACGGTGAGCGGGAAAGGAAACAAAGCAAAAAAATAAATACAATAAAAAATGGTGGGGTTTTGAAGTATTTTATATTCAAGGCCTCCTTCCAAGGTTTTTTAAACTGACGGAGGAAAAATAATTCGTCTGGATGAAATGCCAACAGCCTGGTCTAAGAGCTTTCTATTTAACTGATGCATTCATACAGGGAACAATCCAAACCTATTGTGAAATATTCAATTGAATACTGATGTTGCGAAAGCATTTTATGTGGCTGGACAGCCTGTGAAACCAGTAAGAATGATGCTGCAGGGAGCCTGAATAACTACCATTCGTTAAGTTAAGGCAATCTGAGGACCTGTAAACTGATGGAGATAATTTCCAAGCACTGTTAATGACTTAAGAATATATGAATCAAGTGCCTTGTATTAATATATTCCTTGTATGAATCATGTGCTTATGATAGCAGGAACATGGCTTTTCTGTGTTTCTGTGTGTGTGTGTGTAACTTAGATTATTAGGTGGCACTTAGGCTGCATATGTACAAGAGCATGTTTAGACCAGAGGTGATAAGAAGGGTCGAACTGTGCTTCTTCCGACCTTGTGCAAAACTTCCATCCTTTCTTCGGACGTCAGAAATCCACCACGTGGTTTTCCCTGCTGAACGCTAAACTTCTGTCTATATAAACCTTGTGCGATGTGTTTATCATTGCTTCACTTTCAGCCTTGTGCTGGGAGTGAGCCCAATTGCAATTGTTGTTGTTTGTCTAATAAATATACTTATATGCAGCTCCGGAGTCCTGAGGTCACTAGGGTGAATTTTCACCTATCATAAACTTCTTTGGCTAAAGAGTAGTAATACTGACCAGTATATATGTGCACTGAGCGTGACAGTGCTGTGAAGCTGCATCCCAATCATAACAACATTGTATGTTCTGTGACAGTAGGAGGATGGCAGTACAGTGTCCTAAAAGTCATAAAACTATAATAATTAACAAACCATTACAAAACGAAGGATCAGAACTTTATCGGTAGTAGTAAACAAAAAAGAAAGAAAAAGTCAGTGATGGTGACAGAGTGAGAGAGAGTAAGCTAAAGGTCTTACCTGGCTCCAGTGACGTCCACCCCGACCATCAGCTGACCGTTGAGTGACAGCAGCTCGTCCCTGAGCTTGATGTCGCCGCACCCCGCCGCCGGGCTCCTCTTCTTCACCTCCGTCACCCAGATACAGCCCACGTCCAGCACGGGGCCCTTGTCCCCCTTCCTGCGCCTCCGCCTGCCCCCCTTCTTCCGGCCGTCGGGGTCCCCGAAGATGGGGATGTTCCCAAAGCTCAGGCCGAACTCCGCACCGTCACCGTCCCCGTCGCCCTTGGTCAGGTACACAGGGCGCACCTCTGCCTCTGACTCCTCCCTGTGCTCCAGAGGTGGCGTCTCGTCCCCCTCCAGAAAGTTCATCTGGATGTACTCCACCAGCTTTCGAATGGCAGCCTGGCAGAGGAGGAGGCCACTGCCCGGGCCGGGGCCACCTCTGGGCCTCTGCTCCTCCTCATGCCGACACTGCTGCTCCTGCTCCTGCTCCCTCAGCCAGCGCTCCAGCAGCAGGAGGTGGCTCGCCGCGTTCTCTTGGGTGATGGGCATCCTGGCTGGACGAGCCCGGAGCTCCACCGCATCTCCACCAGGTCGCGCTTTCCTCCCTCCCTTACCTCAGACGAGGAGCCGGAGACGGGGCCCACCGGGCGGCACCACCCAAGTGAAGACACATGCGTGCAGTCCTGGGCAGGCTGGCCACCTTCATCCCTGTTGCGCTCTTCTTCTCTGGTGGCGGGTGCTGTGGTGGGCTAGCAAGCAGTGATCCGCAAACGCGTTAGGCCCGGAGAGCAGGAGCTGGACGCTGTTCCACACGGAGCTTGGTGAGACATGATGTCATTCCAAATCCAAAGCTGAGGAGGAGCTCCTCCAGATGAGGGGTAGTGCTGGAGGAGGTGGTGGTAGGGGGGTGGTGAGTGCCTATGCAAGGGCGTTTGGCTGTGTCAGTGTCAGGGGGTGGGAAGGGGGGA